>NW_006790942.1:6195544-6214523 GCF_000442215.2 Lipotes vexillifer
TCTTTCCCAATATTTTAATAGACGGGAGATCAATAGAGAGAAGCAGAAAGATCTGCTCTCAAAGCAGCAAAACAAAGCATTTGCAGCTTGTTGGTGTCTGGGCTCAGAAAAACAGAGACACTGGAGTACACACCACCTCCACACAAATCATTCCTTCCCTTCGTCACCATCTTCAAACGTGTGTGCTCCTACTATGTGTGAGACGCTGGCTAGGAGCTTCTGTGAGCTGTACAGTTGAGCAAAATAGAACTACTCTCCATGTTGGGCTGGCATTCCCTGGAATCACTCCCAAAAAGTGATGAAGCAAAGGCACTTATGGCCAAATTTCTGAGAAACTGACTGCTGACTCTTCTTGGTGGTCAAGTTTCCATGGCCAAAGCACTCCCAGGAGCACCTGCCCTCACTCGTCAGCAACATACCCAGGTCCCTCACTCCCAGGGACAGCCCTTGATGACAGGCTGTGTTACCTGGAACACTGGATGCTCAAGGGGATGCTGTCACCAAGCTCTCTGGACCTCCTCCCTAATCGCATTCTCAGTGACGCTCTAAGACAAACTCTGAAGAAAAATAGCTTCCCTTACCTATTTCCCTATATGTATATATATATTTTAAACTATGGAAACCATTTATTAGAAAACAATGGTAAAGTGATAATTGAGTGTTATGTGAGTTTATTTTCCAGGTTCATGCTGTGAGCTAATGACAGTCATCTTGAATTTGCCCAGTTTGGGGAAAGGAGAGACCAGATCTAGTCATGGCTCTGCCATCACTTAACGATCGATGTCAATGACCTTGGGAGTGTCAGAGCCTCTAGAACTGCTGTTGGTCTGTAAGGCAAAAGGATGAAGTTAAGTTATGGCCATGGCCCTTCCTAACGTTATTACTAATTATGGAGAGAATGAGCTAAAGATGCAGTCAGAAATAATGGTGAGATTGCCAACATGGACAGCAATTAGGTCAGTTTGGAGCACTGGGCTCTGTGTGAAGTTGGGGCAAGAATTGGACAAGCTGGCTGTACATTCAATGAGATTAGATATTGGAGACCTGCTTAGTACCGAGTAAGGACTTAAGTGTGAAACGCATCAGCTGAACTGACCTGCAGAAGTCATTGACTCCGCTGTCTCTGGTTTGGATGGAGGGTTCCTTAATAGTCAATGTAAATGGGTTAATTTAGTGGATGCAGTATTTGCTGTGCGAACAGGAGGTTTCAGACCCAAGCCTGCCCCGTAACTTGCTGTGCAGCCTTCTCCACAAAATCACTTCTCCTTCACCAGATGTCAGTTTCTGACTAAAATGAGAGCTTGAACTGGTGACTTTGAATCATCTGTGGTGCTCTATGAAGCATCAGTGCCGCTGTTTTGATGTCACTTTCTAGGTTTGAGCCTCTGACTTGGTATCAGCTAAGGTGGATGGAGAAGGGGCTGGTGAGTATGGTGTTGGCATTTCATCCTCTATTAATGAGACTAAGGCCTTTAATCCCAACCGCCTTGCAAATGTCTCACACTGATCCTGACAGGAACAACGTGAGATTCCACAGTTAACAAGTCCAAGATGTTGGTGAGTGGGAGGAAGGCCTTCCTGTACAAAGGGGAGCAGAGTTGAACACTGCGATACTGTACTGGATCGTGGTTAGAGTCTGTTGCAAGGTGTGTGTGTAGGGCGGTGGCATTCAGCATCCTGGCAACCCTGGACCAACTGAGCACGGCAGCTGCAGTGTCCTCACACTCTGGCCAGATGATGCTCCAACCCGTGGAGATTTGGGGACAGAAATGACATCGTTGTTCACATGACCTATCTTCAATGACCTGAGTCAAGACAGTCTGCCACTAGGACTTGGGCAGCGTGGAGAATGCCAGCTCGAGTGGGGACCAAACAGCCTTGTACTGGAAGAAGATGCCGTCTAGGATTTTCAAGATGCCGTAGGACTTTCAAATCCCAATACTCTGCTACTCTGACACTTGCCAGCCCTGTCACCCTGGGTCAGAACTTACCCTGCCTAGAGTTCCCTTTCTCCCCTGTAGTATAGGAGCAAGAGTACCAGGCACCTCACAGGACTCTTATGAGGATCAAGTGACACTTCATGTGTGAACTGTGTGAGGCTGGACCCGGACCACAGTGACCCTGAATGAATTTAGCCATTAATATCTCTTTTAGGCTTATTTGATCTTTTTATTTATTTACTTTTTAACATCTTTATTGGAGTATAATTGCTTTACAGTGGTGTGTTAGTTCCTGCCTTATAACAAAGTGAATCAGCTGTACATATACATATGTTCCCATATCTCTTCCCTCTTGCGTCTCCCTCCCTCCCACCCTCCCTATCCCACCCCTCTAGGTGGTCACAAAGTACCGAGCTGATCTCCCTGTGCTATGTGGCTGCTTCCCACTAGCTATCTATTTTACGTTTGGTAGTGTATATATGTCCATGCCACTCTCTCACTTTGTCCCAATTTACCCTTCCCCCTCCCCATGTCCTCAAGTCCATTCTCTACGTCTGTGTCTTTATTCCTGTCCTGCCCTTCAGTTCTTCAGAATCTTTTTTTTTTTTTTTTAGATTCCATATATGTGTGTTAGCATATGGTATATGTTTTTCACTTTCTGTCACTTTCTGTCTGTATGACAGACTCTAGGTCCATCTACCACTCTACAAATAACTCAATTTCATTTCTTTTTATGGCTGAGTAATATTCCATTGTATATATGTGCCACATCTTCTTTATCCATTCATCTGTCGATGGACACTTAGGTTGCTTCCATGTTCTGGCTATTGTAAATAGAGCTGCAATGAGCATTGTGGTACATGACTCTTTTTGAATTATGATTTTCTTTGAATTATGATATGCCCAATAGTGGGATTGCTGGGTTGTATAGTTCTATTTTTAGTTTTTTAAGGAATCTCCATACTGTTCTCCATAGTGGTTGTATCAGTTTACTTTCCTACCAACAGTGCAAGAGGGTTCCCTTTTCTCCACACCCTCTCCAGCATTTATTGTTTGTAGATTTTTTCATGATGGCCATTCTGACTGGTGTGAGGTGATACCTCATTGTAGTTTTGATTTGCATTTCTCTAATGATTAGTGATGTTGAGCATCCTTTCGTGTGTTTGTTGGAAATCTGTATATCTTCTTTGAAGAAATGTCTATTTAGGTCTTCTGCCCATTCTTGGATTGGGTTTTTTGTTTGTTTGTTTGTTTGTTTGTTTTGATATTGAGCTGCATTCACTGCTTGCAAATTTTGGAGATTAATCCTTCGTCAGTTGCTTCAATTGCAAATATTTTCTCCCATTCTGAGGGTTGTCTTTTCATCTTGTTTATGGTTTTCTTGGCTGTGCAAAAGATGTTAAGATTCATTAGGTCTCATTGGTTTATTTCTGTTTTTATTTCCATTTCTCTAGGAGGTGGGTCAAAAAGGATCTTTCTGTGATTTATGTCATAGAGTGTTCTGCCTATGTTTTCCTCTAAGAGTTTTATGGTGTCTGGCCTTATATTTAGGTCTTTAATCTATTTTGAGTTTATTTTTGTGTATGGTGTTAGGGAGTGCTCTAATTTCATTCTTTTACATGCAGCCGTCCAGTTTTCCCAGCAGCACTTATTGAAGAAGCTGTCGTTTCTCCATTGTATATTCTTGCCTCTTTTATCAAAGATAAGGTGACCATATGTGTGTGGGTCTATCTCTGGCCTTTCTATCCTGTTCCTTTGATCTATATTTCTATTTTTGTGCCAGTACCATACTGTCTTCATACTGTAGCTTTGTAGTATAGGCTGAAGTCCAGGAGCCTGATTCCTCCAGCTCCATTTTTCTTTCTCAAGATTCCTTTGGCTATTCGGTGTCTTTTGTGTTTCCATACAAATTGTGAAATTTTTTGTTCTACTTCTGTGAAAAATGCCATTGGTAGTTTGATAGGGGTTGCATTGAATCTGTAGATTGCTTTTGGTATTATAGTCATTTTTCACAATGTTGATTCTTCCAATCCAAGAACATGGTATATCGCTCCATCTGTTTGTATCATCTTTAATTGTATCATCAGTGTCTTATAGTCTTCTGTATACAGGTCTTTTGTCTCCTTAGGTAGGTTTATTCCTAGATATTTTATTCTTTTTGTTGCAATGGTAAATGGGAGTGTTTCCTGAATTTCTCTTTCAGATTTTTCATCATTAGTGTATAGGAATGCAAGAGATTTCTGTGCATTAATTTTGTATCCTGCTACTTTACCAAATTCATTGATAAGCTCCAGTAGTTTTCTGGTAGCATCTTTCGGATTCTCTATGTATAGTATCATGTCACCTGCAAACAGTGACAACTTTACTTTTTCTTTTCCAATTTCGATTCCTTTTATTGCTTTTTCTTCTTTGATTGCTACGGCTAAAACTTCCAAAACTATGTTGAATAATAGTGGTGAGAGTGGGCAACCTTGTTGTGGTCCTGATCTTAGAGGAAATGGTTTCAGTTTTTCACCACTGAGAATGATGTGGACTGTGGGTTTGTCATATATGGCCTTTATTATGTTGAGGTAAGTTCTCTCTATGCCTACTTTCTGGAGAGTTTTATCATGGGTGGGTGTTGAATTTTGTGGAAAGCTTTTTCTGCATCTATTGAGATGATGATATGGTTTTTCTCCTTCAATTTGTCAATATGGTTTATCACATTGATTGATTTGTGTATATTGATGAATCCTTGCATTCCTGGGATAAACCCCACTTGATCATGGCATCTGATTCTTTTAATGTGCTCTTGGATTCTGTGTGCTAGTATTTTGTTGAGGATTTTTGCATCTGTGTTCATCAGTGATATTGGCCTGTAGTTTTCTCTTTGTGACATCTTTGTCTGGTTTTGGTATCAGGGTGATAGTGGCCTCATAGAATGAGTTTGGGAGTGTTCCTCCCTCTGCTATAATTTGGAAGAGTTTGAGGAGGATAGTGTTAGCTCTTGTCTAAATGTTTGATAGAATTTGCCTGTGAAGCCATCTGGTCCTGGGCTTTTGTTTGCTGGAAGATTTTTAATCACAGTTTCAATTTCAGTGCTTGTGATTTGTCTGTTTTTATTTTCTATTTCTTCCTGGTTCAGTCTCGGAAGGTTGTGCTTTTCTAAGAATTTGTCGATTTCATCCAGGTTGTCTATTTTGTTGGCATAGAGTTGCTTGTAGTAATCTCTCATGATCCTTTGCATTTCTGCAGTGTCAGTTGTTACTTCTCCGTTTTCATTTCTAATTCTGTTGATTTGAGTCCTCTCCCTTTTTTTCTTGATGAGTCTGGCTAATGGTTTATCAATTTTGTTTATCTTCTCAAAGAACCAGCTTTTAGTTTTATTGATCTTTGCTATTGTTTCTTTCATTTCTTTTTCATTTATTTCTGATCTGATCTTTATGATTTCTTTCCTTCTGCTAACTTTGGGGTTTTTTTGTTCTTCTTTCTCTAATAGCTTAAGACGTAAGGTTAAGTTGTTTATTTGACATGTTTGTTGTTTCTTGAGGAAGGATTGTATTGCTATAAACTTCCCTCTTAGAACTGCTTTTGCTGCATCCCATAGGTTTTGGGTCTTTGTGTTTTCATTTTCATTTGTTTCTAGGTATTTTTTGATTTCCTTTTTGATTTCTTCAGTGATCTCTTGGTTATTCGGTAGTAAATTGTTTAGCCTCCATGTGTTTGTATTTTTTACATTTTTTTCCTGTAAATGATATCTAGTCTCATAGCATTGTGGTCAGAAAAGATACTTGATATGATTTCAGTTTTCTTAAATTCACCAAGGCTTGATTTGTAACCCAAGATGTGATCTATCCTGGAGAATGTTCCATGAGCACTTGGGGAAAATGTGTATTCTGTTGTTTTTGGATGCAATATCCTATAAATATCAATTAAGTCCATCTTGTTTAATGTATCACTTAAGGCTTGTGTTTCCTTATTTATTTTCATTTTGGATGATCTGTCCATTGGTGAAAGTGGGGTGTTAAAGTCCCCTACTATGATTGTGTTTCTGTCAATTTCCCCTTTTATGGCTGTTAGCATTTACCTTATGTATTGAGGTGCTCCTATGTTGGGTGCATAAATATTTACAATTGTTATATCTTCACCTTGGAATGACCTCTTGATCATTATGTAGTGTCCTTCTTTGTCTCTTGTAATAGTCTTTATTTAAAGTCTATTTGGTCTGATATGAGAATTGCTACTCCAGCTCTCTTTTGATTTCCATTTGCATGGAATATCTTTTTCCATCCCCTCACTTTCAGTCTGGATGTGTCCCTAAGTCTGAAGTGGGTCTCTTGTAGACAGCATATATATGGGTCTTGTTTTTGTGTACATTCAGCCAGTCTGTGTCTTTTGGTTGGAGCTTTTAATCTATTTACATGTAAGGTAATTACCGATATGTATGTTCCTATTACCATTTTTGTAATTGTTTTGGGTTTGTTATTGTAGGTCTTCTCCTTCTCTTGTGCTTCCTGCCTAGAGCAGTTCCTTTAGCATTTGTTGCGAAGCTGGTTTGGTGGTGCTGAATTCTCTTAGCTTTTGCTTGTCTGTAAAGCTTTTAATTTCCCCATCAAATCTGAATGAGATCCTTGCTGGGTAGAGTAATCTTGGTTGTAGATTTTTCCCTTTCATCACTTTAAATATGTCCTGCCACTCTCTTCTGGCTTGCAGTGTTTCTGCTGAAAGATCAGCTGTGAACTTTATGGGATTTCCCTTATATGTTATTTGTTGCTTTTCCCTTGCTGTTTTTAATATTTTTTCTTTGTATTTAATTTTTGATAGTTTGATTAATATGTGTCTTAGCATGTTTCTCCTTGGATTTATCCTGTATGGAACTCTATGTACTTCCTGGATTTTATTGACTATTTCCTTTCCCATATTAGGGAAGTTTTCAACTATAATCTCTTCAGATATTTTCTCAGTCCCTTTCTTTTTCTCTTCTTCTTCTGGGACCCCAATAATTTGAATGTTGGTACATTTAATGTTGTCCCAGTGGTCTCTGAGACTGTCCTCAATTCTTTTCATTCTTTTTCTTTATTCTGCTCTGTGGTAGTTATTTCCACTATTTTATTTTCCAGGTCACTTTTCTGTTCTTCTGCCTCAGTTATTCTGCTATTGATTCCTTCTAGAGAATTTTTAATTTCATTTATTGTGTTGTTCACCATTGTTTGTTTGCTCTTTAGTTCTTCTAGGTCCTTGTTAAACGTTTCTTGTATTTTCTCCATTCTATTTCCAAGATTTTGGATCATCTTTACTATCATACCTTGAATTCTTTTTCAGGTAGACTGCCTATGTCCTCTTCATTTGTTTGGTCTGGTGGCATTTTACATTGCTCCTTCATCTGCTGTGTGTTTCTCTGTCTTCTCATTTTTCTACACTTACTGTGTTTGGGGTCTCCTTTTCACAGGCTGCAGGTTCGTAGTTCCCGTTGTTTTTGGTGTCTGCCCCCAGTGGCTAAGGTTAGTTCAGTGAGTTGTGTAGGCTTCCTGGTGGAGGGGACTGGTGCCTGTGTTCTGGTGGATGAGGCTGTATCTTGTCTTTCTGGTGGTCAGCACCATGTCTGGTGGTGTGTCTTCGGGTGTCTGTGACCTTATTATGATTTTAGGCAGCCTCTCTGCTGATGGGTGGTGTTGTGTTCCTGTCTCGCTAGTTGTTTGGCATAGGGTGTCCAGCACTTCAACCTGCTGCTTATTGAGTGGAGTTGGGTCTTAGCGTTGAGATGGAGATCTCTGGGAGAGCTACTACCATCTGATATTACATGGAGCTGGGAGGTCTCTGGTGGACCAATGTCCTGATCTCAGCTCTCCCACCTCAGAGGCACAGGCCTGACACCCGGCCAGAGCACAAAGACCCTGTCAGCCACACAGCTCAGAAGAAAAGGGAGAAAAAAAGAAAGAAAGAAAAAATAAAATAAAATAAATTTAAAATAAAAAATTATTAAAAAGTAAAAAAGGTAAAAAGTAAAAAAAAAAAGGTTCTGAAGAACCTAGGGGCAAGATAGGAATAAAGATACAGATGTAGAGAATGGACTTGAGAACATGGGGAGGGGGAAGGGTAAGCTGGGATGAAGTGAGAGAGTGGCATGGAAATATATACACTATCAAATGTAAAATAGATAGCTAGTGGGAAGCAGCCACATAGCACAGGGAGATCAGCTCAGTGCTTTGTGACCACCTAGAGGGGTGGGATAGGGAGGGTGGAAGGAGACTTAAGAGGGAGGGGATATGGGGATATATGTATATGTAGAGCTGATTCACTTTGTTATACAGCAGAAACTAACACATCACTGTAATGCAATTATACTCCAATAAAGATGTTAAGAAAAGAATGAAAGAAAGAAGAAAGCAGCCAAACCAAAAAATAAATCCACCAATGAAAATAAGCGGTTAAAAACTATACTGAAAAAAAAAGGACAGACAGAATCATAGGACAAATGGTAAAAGCAAAGCTACACAGAAGAAATCACACAAATAAGCATACATATACACACTCACAAAAAGAGAAAAAGGAAAAAAATATTTTTTTTTAAAAAAAAAGGAAGAGAGCAACCAAATCAATAAACAAATCTACCAATGATAATAAACTCTAAATACTAAACTAAGCTAAACATAAAACCAGAAACAAATTAGATGCAGAAAGCAAACCCCAAGTCTACAGTTGCTCCCAAAGTCCACCTTCTCAATTTGGGATGATTCGTTGTCTGTTCATGAATTCCACACATGCAGGGTACATCACGTTGATTTTGGAGATTTAGTCCGCCGCTCCTGAGGCTGCTGGGAGAGATTTCCCTTTCTCTTTGTTCGCACAGCTCCCGGGGCTCAGCTTTGGATTTGGCCCCGCCTCTGCGTGTAGGTCACTGGAGGGCGTCTGTTCCTCGCTCAGACAGGACGGGGTTAAAGGAGCCGCTGATTCGGGGGCTCTGGCGCACTCAGGCCGGGGAGAGGGCGGGGCACGGAGTGCGGGGCGGGGCTGCGGCGGCAGAGGCCGGCGTGACGTTGCACCAGCGTGAGGCGCGCCGTGCGTTCTTCCGGGAGAGTTGTCCCCGGACCCCGGGACCCTGGCAGTGGCGGGCTGCACCGGCTCCCCGGAAGGGGGGTGTGGATAGTGACCTGTGCTCGCACACAGGCTTCTTGGCGGCGGCAGCAGCAGCCTTAGCGTCTCATGCCCGTCTCTGGCGTCCGCGCTTTTAGCCGCGGCTCGCGCCTGTCTCTGGAGCTCCTTTAAGCAGCGCTCTCAATCCCCTCTCCTCATGCACCCCGAAACAATTGTCTCTTGCCTCTTCGGCAGGTCCAGACTTTTCCCCGGACTCCCTCCCGGCCAGCCGTGGTGCACTAACCCCCTGCAGGCTGTGTTCACGCCGCCAACCCCAGTCCTCTCCCTGCGCTCCGACCGAAGCCCGAGCCTCAGCTCGCAGCCCCGCCCGCCCCGGCGGGTGAGCACACGAGCCTCTCGGGCTGGTGAGCGCCGGTCGGCCCCGATCCTCTGTGCGGGAATCTCTCCGCTTTGCCCTCCGCACCCCTGTTGCTGCGCCCTCCACCGCGGCTCCGAAGCTTCCCCCCCTCCGCCACCCGCAGTCTCCCCCGCCCAGGGGCACCTAGTGTGTGGAAACCTTTCCTCCTTCATGGCTCCCTCCCACTGGTGCAGGTCCCGTCCCTATTCTTTTGTCTCTGTTTTTTCTTTTTTCTTTTGCCCTCCCCAGGTACGTGGAGAGTTTCTTGCCTTTTGGGAGGTCTGAGGTCCTCTGCCAGTGTTCAGTAGGTGTTCTGTATGAGTTGTTCCACGTGTAGATGTATTTCTGGTGTATTTGTGGGAAGGAAGGTGATCTCCATGTCTCACTCCACCATCTGGAAGGTCTCTCCTAGGCTTATTTGACCTTACAACTGGTTACTATAATTTTTTTTTTTAATTTTAGGCCCCTGTTTCAAATAAAGATCTTGGCTAAATGGGATGCTTTAGCCTTCAAGAAAGTTCTAAATTAAGGTTGTTTACAAAAAAAATTATATCTGGGTTTTGTTTTGATGTAGTCCCCTCACATGCTTTCTTTTTTAAAGTGAAAAAATATATATACTAGTGCATTTTTTAAAAGTTAATAAAATTGTAGAACAGACTAGCCTGTGGGATTGCTCTAATGACCAGAGTTGGCAAACATTTTCTGTAAAGGCCCAGATAGTAAATATTGTTGGCTTTGCAACCACGTGGTCTTTGTTGCAACTACTCAGCTCTGCAACTGCATGGTAAGAGCAGCCAGGGACAAGAGCTCAAATAAAGGGGCATATGCTGTGTCTCAAGAAAACTTCACTTATGGACATGGAAATCTGAGCTTCGTGTGATTTCTGTATGTCATGAAAGATTATTCTTCTCTTGATTCTTTTCCAACCAATAAAAGATGTAAAAACCACTCTTAGCTTTCAATCTATTCAAAAACAGGACACCTTTGGCCCACAGTGCTATGGACTAGTAACCCCTGCCGTACAAGAATAAAGATGTGGAAAGATGTGTGGACACATTCAGCAGGTGACAGGCACTTCCCTTTATTCTGCTTCACAGATGGTGGATTTTTTTATGGATTGAAGGTTTGTGTCAACCCTGCATCGAACAAGTGTATCAGCACCATTTTTCCAACAGCATTTTCTCACTTTGTGTCTCTGTGTCACATTTTGGTAATTCTTGCACTTTTCAAACTTTTTCGTTATTATTATATTTGCTATGGTCGATCTGTGATCTTGGATGTTGCTATTGTAATTGTTTTAGAGCATCATGAACCATGCCCGTATAAGACAGCAAAGTTAGTAAATGTCGTGTGTGTTCTGACTGCTCTACATACAGGCTGTTCCCCTCTCTCCCTGTCCTCGGGCCTCCCTATTCCCGAGACACAACAGTATTGAAATTAGGCCAATTAATAACCCTACAATGGCCTCTAAGTGTTCAAGTAAAAGGAGGAGTCCCACGTCTCTCATTTTAAATCAAAAGCTAGAAATGATGAAGCTCAGGGAGGAAAGCATATCCAAGTTGAGATACGCTGAAAGCCAGGCCTCTGGCACCGTTAGCCGAGATGTAAATGCAAAGGAAAAGTTCTTGAAGGAAATTTAAAGTGCTACTCCCTGGGACTTCCCTGGTGGCCCAGTGGTTAAGAATCCGCCTGCTAATGCAGGTGACACGAGTTCGAGCCCTGGTCCGGGAAGATGCCACATGCTGCGGAGCATCTAAGCCCGTGCGCCACAACTACGGAGCCTGTGCTCTAGAGCCCGCGAGCCACAACTAGCCCACGTGCAGCAATGAAGACCCCACGCAGCCAAAAATAAATAAATAAATAAAGTGCTACTCCCGTGAACACAGGAGCAATAAGAGAGTGAAACAGCCTTATTGTTGATATGGAGAAAGTCTCAGGGGTCTGGATAGAAGATCAAATCAGCCACAACATTTCCTTAAGCTAAAGCCTAATCCAGAGCAAGGCCCTCTTCAATACTATGAAGGCTGAGAGAGGTAAGGAAGCTGCAGAAGAAAGGTTTGGAGCCAGCAGAGGTTGGTTCATGAGGTTTAAGGGAAGAAGCCGTCTTCATAACATCAAAGTGCAAAGTGAAGCAGCAAGTGCTGATGCAGAAGCTGCAGCAAGTTACCCAGAAGATCTAGCTGAGATATTCATGAAGGTGGCTGCACTAAACAACAGATTTTCAATGTGGAAGAGACAGCCTTCTATTGGAAGAAGATGCCATCTAGGCCTTTCATAGCTGGAGAGGAGAAGTCAGTGCCTGGCTTCAAAGCTTCGAAGGACAGGCTGACCCTCTTCTGTTAGGATGATGAGTTCTTCTTATGGATGAGCAAAAAAAGTGGTATCTTGGGATGGAATCTACTCCTGGCGAAGATACTGTGAAGGTTATTGAAGTGACAAAAAAGAATTTAGAATATATACACTTAGTTGATATAGCAGTGGCAGGATTTGAGAGGACTGACTCCAATTTTCAAAGAAGTTGAAACCATCAGATGATGATTAGCACTTTTTAGCAATAAAATATTTTTTAATTAAGGTATGTACATTTTTTTAGATATAATGCTATTGCAGACTTAATAGACTAAAATATAGTGTAAAAACATAACTTTTATATGCACTGGGAAACCAAAATATTTATGTGACTTGCTTTATTGGGGAGATCTGGAACCAAACCTGCAATATCTCCAAGAGGTGCCTATATAAAACATATTAGGGGGCTTCCCTGGTGGCGCAGTAGTTGAGAGTCCGCCTGCCGATGCAGGGGACACGGGTTCGTGCCCCGGTCTGGGAAGATCCCATGTGCCACGGAGCGGCTGGGCCCGTGAGCCATGGCCGCTGAGCCTGCGCGTCTGGAGCCTGTGCTCCGCAACGGGAGAGGCCAGGAAAGGAAACCACGTTAGAAATTTAGCTTAAAACAAATTTTCTGTAAAAGAATTTTGTTCATCTTGAGCCACAACTAGAAAAGTTTAGTTTTCTTTGTATGAAAAATAACCTATGTAGGAGATAATTCCATGATAATATTATTAATAAATTTAATTATTAATAAATTTAATAAATAGCAAGATTAAAAATCTTTAATGAATTTTATGAAGTGTGCAGGAGATTTTTGAGTGAATAATTATTTTGCTTTTTCTAAGAAATGAATAATGAACAAAATTGTTGCAGCTTATCAGTAGGTAAATGCTGTAAACATTCGGAATATTTAAAAATTTAAAACATACAAATTCACACTTTTATTTCTGAAAAGTGAATCATTTCAACATTATCAAATGTTGTAATATGTTCTTAGTATTTGTAGTACAAGGAAAAAGTTAAATATAATTTATAAATACATAGAGAACTATCAATAAAAATATTATAGCTGATAACCTCAGCACTTAAAATATTTTAAAAGAAATTATTCTTTTCATAGATGCATATTTAGTAATGTCAGAAAAAAACTACCTTTTATGAAAAAAAACTTCCAATTAATATGAAATCTAATGATAGACAAGATCATTGAAACCTGACACAGACATTAGAGTTTCCAGCAAAAATAAATTAAAACCGAAAGAGAATATATTAAAACCATCTTTAATGTTTTCAGGACATCGAGATCGTCATTTTAAAAGCCATGAATACTAGATATAAGGAAAGCTGAAAACATTTTCTCTTTATTAGAGGGCATGATATAATCCTTTAAAATATCCTTTATAATATACATCTACACCCGTAGGGCCCCATATCTGGTCAAAAAGTCATGCAGTTTCACTAAAACGTGAATGTGTACGTTTTGCATAACTGTTGGGTGGTTTTTATAAAAATAAAGCAGTTTCCTTAGGAAAAAAAAGAAATTTTGCCAATTGGAACATCTTCATTCTGGAAAAAAAAAAAAAAGACTTTTTCCTCTGAAAATAATGAAGTTCAGTCCGTGGCTATATGAACATTCACTGACTTACTGAAATGAAAACAAATAATTGTGCTTCTAGGAACTAGTTTTTTTTTTCACTTGCAGGGTCTGAAATAGCCTCTGCAAACCACCATCAACAAGATGTTAAGATTCACAAGCAAGCACCGGTGAACAGAACTGGACCTGCTGCATCCGTTCTACCACCACTAAACAAGTCTGTCCAAAGGGACTGGTAAATGATGGTGCTCTGCAGTCTTGTAACAGCATCCGGGGGCCTCTTTTCCAAGCATATGTTCACAGATGTTTGAATTTATATCTAAACTCAATATCATTTAATGGTGGTAAAATGCCCAGGCCTGCACGGGACTGGTCCAAAGGGGGACATTGAACACAGCTCTCCACAAGCTCCAGTTCAAAATAGGAAAGCATCAGAATCAAAAATTGCTTGATTTCCTGGACAGCAAATAATCTTCCAGGACATATAGTTGCTCCTGACCCAAAGGGCATGTAGTAATACTTTAACTTGAGTCCATTACTATAGAAGGTGCTCCTTGTCTTTCCATTTTCATCAAGATAGCGATCATATTTAAATGTCTGCGATAAAGATACAAAGAAAACAAATGTATAAGCTAGTTTACAAGGAATTTATCTTTTTCTTAACCTGGAAGTTCCAAAGAGTAAATTTCTTTTTTAATCCAATCTATGAGTAATTTAGCAAATACCCCACCTCGAATCAGAAAGTAATAAGAAACGGGAACTTAAGGAGAACTGTTGGGAAAGGGAAACCTTTATACCTCCTATCCCGCCTGGGCAACTAACTCCTCTCTCTGTTAGGCAGAATTAGAAAGAAGGATTCAAATCAGGAGCTTAGAGGAGTCAGTATATTAGCCCCTAATTCCCTGGATTTGGGAGCAGGCACTTTTTAAAGAAGAAGAAAGCCAGCAGCTTTATTATCGCAACTGCAGGTATAATCTAGTAGAGATTATGTGATGACCAATACCAGGGATAAAAATTAAAATTTCAAGCTGTCATGCAAATTCTCCAAATTAGATAAGTATTTGACATTAATAAAAGAGACAGTCCCTGTGGTTTCAATGATCAAATGAATTCTACAATGGTAAATTTCTTCTTTATTTCAATCTGGGTAGACATCACCTGGATACCGAAATTTTTTTTTTTTTCTTTTCTGGATTCGGAACTTTGATGAACAGTCCCTTACCAAAGGGTCTGGGTAGATTTCTGGGTCTAAATGCATTAACTGCGGATAAAGAGCTATGATGTCATCTTTGCGGATATTATAGGAAGCGTCCTGGAGGTGCAAAGTGAAATCCTCTTTAGCGGTCCGGATGTTCAGCGAAGCACTGGAAAGCCTCAGAGACTCCTTGATGATACTGTCTGAAGATTATAAAGGAAGAAAGGAAGAGAGGGAAGGGAGAAGGAAGAACAAAGTATTTTTAAAGGCCATGGAATGTAGAGTCTGAAATACTTCTAGCAGCCTATAACACAAACGTAAAGAGACTGGGGGAAGCGGCCAGATAAAAAGTTCTCAAACTTTTTCTGTGCTGTGATCAATGATTCAGTCGTGTCTGAATGTATTTTTAATCTGACAATCTGAGTTAATAACCTTTTGGTAAAGATATGATCTTCTTGGTTATCAATGGGAACTAGACTTTCATGATTTTACGGCAAAATAATCTTATTTCTACAAGACACCAGACATCTAATACAACTGGAAAAATCAATAAACCACTTTCATGTGAATTATTCAAAGTTTATCACTTCTGAGATTTAACATACTAACACTTTTACATAGAAATAGTTTTCCGGACGTTTAATGCAGCTTCACTTCGGTGTTTACAAGAACCCATTTTTATCATTACACTATCTGATGTTGTGTGATTATGCCCTGCATTCTGGTAAGGACATAGAGGGGTACAAAGAACACGCTGAGGATAGCTGAAATATATGATGAGAAAGTCTCGCCTGACCTTCCAGTCTCTGTCCTTGTAATTGTCATGCTTTAAGTGCTCCTCATAAAATGTGAGTGCATTGATGTGCATAAAATCATCGCACGTTAGCAATTTATTTCACAAGTGAGAAAATAAGACCCCCAAAAGTGAAATGACATGTCCGTGGTTTCTACGGCAGGGCAGAGTCCCACGTGGAGCCTGTGCTCCTTCTCGTCCCTTCCGCTAAGACACACTGCCCCTGAAAGCATACATTGGTTTATTTCCTCTAGAGAAACATAACAAAAACAAAGAGAAAACTCTTTCTTACTCTAAAAATATGGTACTTTTGTATTTCTATAAAATCCAGAGAAGCAAACATTTTCTCAGTGAAATAACCTTCCACCCCACCACCCAACCCATGCAGCTAATTGTGGTTTCATGATGGTACTTTTTCTCCTTTCATTTCATGAAAATGAGCAGCCCATCAACTATAAGACTGCTGGTAAGAGCAGTAACGAATGAGGCAGAGCAGAGGGCAGCACAGAGCAGAGGTTGAAAGTGCAGCGTCAAGAGCTCCACCTTATTGCTGCCATTGGCTCCACCATCCAATCCCAGGCAGTGACTTAACCTCTCAGTGCCCATTTCCTCACTTGTCATATACAAATATTGAGTTGGCCAAAAAAGTTCGGGTTTTGCTGATCAAGTAAGTAAGTATGCAACAAGTAAGTGCGTGATGTGTACTGACAATTCCTGTTAGGAGGATGCAGTAAATGACAGGTAACAACACAGCAAACACACCTAGCACGGGCATGTCATCCAGTTGTATCCGGTTCAGATAAATTGGATTGTCTTCAAAGCTAATTTTTTGACCAGCTTTCTCTAGCATTTTATTCACTTCTTCAGTGGCCGCTTTCATTGCCTCCGGGTTCCTATGAAAGGTTAAGAGAAAAGAAAAGATGTACAGAACAGTTTTTTCTCTACCAAAAGGTCTGCAAACAAATAGGCGTTTCCCCTTCTTTTAACCAGGTGGTCAAGATACAAAGAAGGTAGGAAAGGGACATTTCCATTTATTTTTTACTCTATTTTATAGTTGTGTTTTAAGTCCTTGGATGTTAGCAAGAACTGCTGCCTTAAAAGTGTCCCGTGGGCTTCCCTGGTGGCACAGTGGTTGAGAATCTGCCTGCCAATGCAGGGGACACCTGTTCAAGCCCTGGTCCGGGAAGATCCCACATGCCGTGGAGCAACTAAGCCTGCGAGCCACAACTACTGAGCCCTCATGCTGCAACTACTGAAGCCTGAGTGCCTAGAGCCCGTGCTCTGCAGCAAGAGAAGCCACCGCAATGAGAAGCCCGAGCACCGCAACGAAGAGTAGCCCCCGCTCACCGCAACTAGAGAAAGCCTGCACACAGCAACGAAGACCCAGTGCAGCCAAAAATAAATAAATAATATAAATAAATTTATAAAAAATAAAAGGGTCCTGCTACATAGAAGTAAAACTTTGACCAGACTTTTATAAATAAATGTTTCTAATAAGGATTAAATGGTTAAATTAGTCATATGCATGGCAATTGAGAGAAAATTGCATCCAAGAACAATTCTAAAGTACCGGCTAAAATGCCAAAGGAAATTTAAATTTACTCTTAACATGCATGTGATTCCACGTAGAACAGCTTTTCCATTTATGTAATAATTTATTGTTCTAACACTTGACTGCTGAAATGAATGCTGCTTTGCTTTAGTGCACTGACGTTTACTGGATCCTCAGTGCCTTGGTAATGTAGCCATATAACATGATCACAGTAAACTGAGCCTCAGAAATGCTTGACTGGTAAGTCTTTGCATGCTTATCGTGAAATGGCTACTCTTACCTATAGGATAGAAAACTAATGTTGTAACCTCACTGTAAATGTGTGAATTTATTCCAGAAAGAGCTTTCTCAAGTAAAAACTTTGGAAGGCATTTAAACTTTGAGAAAGATTAGTAATGTTTTTTTGTATCTGAAATTGTTTAAATTTTTTTTTATATTAAAGACATAAAATTATCAGCCTTCAATGGAACTTTGGCATTCCTAATCCTATGGAATAATGATTTTGTGTCTATGAGACACAATTTTGTGTCTATGTGACACTCAACATCCAATCGAACTGGAATAATTCAATAAGCCATTTGAATGTCAAATTCCCAAAACACTATCACTCTGGGAAGACATCACGTGATGCAAAATGTATGTTACAGACAGGATTTTTTTTAATATACAGTTTTAAAAGGCAAACTCTAGCTAAATCCCATCAATAATAATATATTATGATTCATATTCATAGCTATCAGAGTTGGTCGAATAGTATGACAGCAATCACTAACAGTGAAAAAACAGTTAATGCACAGATGAATAAGATATAGGCACTGTTCTTTTCACTGACAATACGTCAGCAATCACATAAGGATATTTTTATGATTATAAAGACCGAATTCATGGGCTTTAGGAGGTGTCATGAAGCACAGCTTGGAGTTAAGAGCAAGGGCTCTGGTGCAGACAGCCTACATTGACCCTGTACCAGCACGTTCCTTTCCCTGGGAAGGTCTCTACTTCTATAAGATGTGTTTACCAGTCACAGCTGTTTTTGGAGGGTTGGATGAGCTGATACACGTTAAACTTTTACAAGGGTAAATACCACATTCTTGATTGACAGCATGAGAAAGTACCACATCTTTTTTTTTTTTTTTTTTTTTTTTAGTTAAAATGTTTGAATTTCTGCTTTCACCTAAAATGAAGAAATGGATAATTTGCTAATTACCTAATCATTTGAAATAAGCTCCAGAAAGTTGCTGGAATTGTGTTTGCTTGCGAGGCCCAGAGGACGGCAAGGAACGACTTGGCTTTCTCCGTGTCGTCCAAGGTGGAGAGCGTGTCATTCAGAAACCTGACCAGTTCCGAGATGTGGTCTCTCTTTCTGAGTTTCTGGAGCCGCAAGCCCTCCTCCAGTTTCTCCCGGGCGTAGTGGCCCGTCTTGAACACGTGAATGGGGAAGCCTGCTACCAGGGCCGGAAAGATTTTGTCGAATTGCTTGAAGTGGTCCAGCTGATTTAGAATGAGTGCTTTTTGTGCATCTTGCCCTGTGAGATCTCTGCCAAAGAGCGTGAAATACCCAGCTTCGAACATCACTCGATAGCAAAAGGCATACATCCCCTCTGACATCCAGGCGGGCGTCTTGGGCTTGGGAACCACCTGGGATCTCAGGACAAGTTGGAGGTTTTCCATCATGGCTTCTGTGAGGGAATTCAAGGCATCGCCCTGCAGAGTCTTGATGATAGTTTTACTTATGTTGTCGGTGGTATTTCCATCACTGGGATCAATACTCTTGTGTCCAAATGCCTAACCGTAAATGAAATGTATGAAAAAAGAAATTAAACCTGACCTAGGACTAGTAAATGTCTGAAACACAGATTAGATGCTTTCATGATTCTCTACTTGTTAAAACAAAAAAAAGGAAGGGCTTCCCTGGTGGCGCAGTGCTTGAGAGTCCGCCTGCCGATGCAGGAGACGCGGGTTCGTGCCCCGTTTCGGGAAGATCCCACGTGCCGCGGAGCGGCTGGGCCCGTGAGCCATGGCCGCTGGGCCTGCGCGTCCGGAGCCTGTGCTCCACAAATGGGAGAGGCCACAGCAGTGAGAGGCCCGCATAACGCAAGAAAA
>NW_006790942.1:6214705-6216826 GCF_000442215.2 Lipotes vexillifer
AGCCAAAAAAAAAAAAAAAAAAAAAAAAAAGGAAAACCGGCCTTCCCACATGCAATTTCATAGCACTTTACAAACGGCCAAATCACGCCCTTTTTTCAAGGCCAAGTTTGAGTCCCAGATTATCAGTGACACTTCCCTCACAATCACTCTGGTCTTCTATTATTTTTCTTATGCTTCTGCATTTATTTTCACATTAACTTGGTACTAATCAAGAATGTTTTTAATCATTAGTTCTCTTTTATATTCTTTGTAGATGTACCTTAACCAGACTTTAAGCTACTTAGTAGCAGAGACCAATTCTAATATTTCTTTGCAGAGACTCACTTAATATTGATTAATTTTTTCCTATAAAAGAGCCTCTTAGATCTCATCTAGGTGATGCCAAAATATCTAGTCAATTCCTTAACAAAATTAAACAATTGTGTGGCACGGTGTGGTAAAACAATTGTTGAACGTTAAGTTTCCAACTTATACTCTGGGTCTTGTGTAGAAATTGTTGACATGAGTGAGTTTGTACCTGTCTTATTCATACCATGCCATCCAGTTCAGTAAAACATTTAATTTTTATTTCACCCTCATAGGCTGATTAAGAAATGACAAAGCTATACCGATTTTGACTTTTTAAATGATTAATACCAAGAGATTATGTCTAATTTGGTTTATTGTGTTTCTAAGAACCTCCATGTAAGGGTAACTCTCTTCAGCATCTCCGGCTTTACGTCTGAGTATGTCAAAATGATTAAATAGATTGACATAGAAAAAGGTAGGAAATAAAAAAGCCTAATGCTATATAAATGCAAACCTGGTTACCTTTGCAGAAGCAGTGAAGTGAAACTTTTTCCAATCAAAGTATTTTCCATGACGCAGCACTTTATGGTATAACAAGGGATTGGTGATGAAGTGGGTATAGTTTCCCATTAGTTTGCAGGTGAAAACATGACCATGTTTCCTTTGATTTGCTCTGAGGAACTCAAGAGGATTGGCACCAAACTGCAGAGCACAACCCAGATATGGAATCAACCCATTCTCCAGAGGTGGTTCACCCATTTGCCTGTAAGACACAAAGAGATGGTAAATATGGAAAATTGCACATTGTTCTTTATTTATATTTATTTACATTAAATTTTTCACCCCTGACTTCAAACCTCAAAACACTATAGTTTATTGATACATTTTTGGTTGGTGGGGCCCTGCTCCGAAAATGATAGCTAAATCTATCCATCCATCCATGCATGCATTCGGCAAACACTGAATGTCTAATATGTGATCCTCACTCTTCCCAGCGATAAGGATAAAAGGATCAACCAGGCCAATAAGATTTTCCCTATCAGTGTAGAGATGAAACTACATTCTAGTGTTTATATTTTTTCTAGGCATTGTTTGCCCAAGTATCTCAAAATGTTTCATCTGATTGTTTTCTCTAAAGATATAGAATCCTGAATGACAAAAAGGATTGCAGAACTGAAGTTTTCAAAATCTTCATAGTTTAAATATATTATTATTCTGTAATGATAGTTGCAGAGGGGAATCTTTGAGAAATTAGCACATTATAAAGTGAAATTGAGTAAGGTAAGTATTACATGGTTATTGATTATAATTCAATGCTCTTTGATGCTATTTTCAATGTTTTTATTTAACAATATAAACATTTATTTTCCAACATAAACCACTATCCCTCTTGGAAGAATAACATAGCATAAAATAATTCTTTTTACTTTCATAGTTTGCAGATAAGTAGTTTAATTAAAACTAGAAACTACCAGTCCTGGTAGTTAATATTAAAATACCATAAACGGCAAAACAAAAAGAAAACACCTGTAAAAGGTAGACAACACAACAATCTACATAGCTGAAGATATGCTGTGGGTAACTCTGTCTTTGGGGGATTGACAAAGCAGAGAATATTTACATACCTCCCACCCAATACTCTTTGAGGCAATCAGAAGTTAAATAAACCATGGCTATGTATCTGATTCTATTTGTATTTCTTGAACCAATTATAAATGATACATACAAATAAAACGGATGTCTCATACATTTAACAGTTTCCCAGTTTGCCATGGTTGATTATCATTAATAAGAAAATAGTAATAGAATGATCAATGCAGGCTCTATACTCTT
>NW_006790942.1:6216896-6237725 GCF_000442215.2 Lipotes vexillifer
CCCAGCTTAGACTGAGTGGATACAATGCACAAAAACTAGCTGAAAAAAAGAACATTTTTTAGTCAGAGCATCTATTTAATCCACATGACAGGAATTGCAGATCCACTTACCACTTATATCCTTATTAATACAGACTTTCTCTTTATATGCACACATAAACACACAGAGATCTCATAAAATTTCTGTCAGTGATGTTTAACAAGTTTGTCCATTTTTACATTACCACTAGTATATGTCAATACTAAAAAGGAAACTTTGCCATTATATCTTTTGTGAGATGTAATAAAAAAGATACTTTCAAAATTTTAAACTAAAATTTTTTACTTTAAAAAAATTAAGGAAGAAAATGCTAGTGTATGTAAGTACAGAAAGCCAACTTTATGGTATAACAGTGAAGGTAAAAGAACATTAAATGAATGAACAAAAATGCAGTTTAAAAGTAAAGCTTTCCTTACCTTCTCCTCGTTCCAAGGAGAAGCCACCAACAACAGCACACTGCGATAACCATCCCCCAGATCAAAGAGACGCTCATCATTTTGCAAATCTAATGCAAAACCTCTGAGGAAGAGAGTCTGTGATGAGAAAGGTAAGGGTGTAACAACACAGACTCCAGCTAGACTTTTATATATGGTAAGATGCTTCACTTGAGGCATCAAAGCAAACAATTAACCATCCTATTAGGAAAAAAAAAAAAAAACTGGCCTTGAACTAAGTCCACGGGTATCAGAAGAGGTTCCAAAACAATCAGAAACCTGCAATACTTGATAAGTTGAAGGTCTCACAAACATATGTTGACTTAACATTCAGACCTGGGAATGACAGCTAATATTACAAATTTAGTATCCTTATGAAAAGAACAAGTAAACCTGTTCAGGATGAACATACCAAATAAAGAGGTAAAATATAATAATTTAAAGAAAAATAAGCATAAGTTATCATTAAGCTAATGATTTGATCTTGTTACATTTAAGAAGAAGTCAATTTAAATGATTCATGAGAAACGCAGCAGTCAAGTTCAAAGGAAAGAGAACTGGGTGAAATGTTTCTGCTGCTTCATGTTTCAGTGCTTTTACAAAATCATAGGTATTTTACTATATATAGTAACATGTTCCTTACCTCACATCCTCAAGAAAGTATCCCATGCAAATGCATCTTCCAATTAAACAGTTTATTTTAAAACATCAAAATTTTATTAACCATTTTATTCTAATTGAAAATATGTTTACTAATTTTTCTAATTGTTAAAGGAATACAACTTCATTTCAACTAATTAAAGACTAACTGAAACATATCTTGATAGAACGTCAATTCGTAATTTACCTCCTCAACGACTGCCCACCCAGAGGTAACAACTGTTAACTTTTTGGTATATATCCTTCCAAACTTTATTTCTATACACACATATATTAATTGAGCACCTATTCTGTGCCAAGGACTCTTCAAAGGTATTCTGGCTACAGGTTTTAATAAGATGGACTTATACCCTGCTCTAATGAAGACACTATTTCAGTAGGTAGACAGATAATAAAATTTAAGACATGAATAAAATAAAACAAGGTGTAGAGAGTTACCAGGGGATAAGAGCAACTGTAGGTATGCTGATGTGCTCCTCTGAGATCTGAATGAGAAGAGGGGATTGGCCAACTCAAAACCAGAAGGAAGAGAGATTACCAAATGCAAAAGTCCTGAGTTAAGGATGAACTTTTTCTATCTAAGAACCAGAAGGGAGGTAGGATTGGTCAGAGCAGAGTAAATGAGGGGAAACTTGGTTAAGATATAAGACCAGAAGACAGGCAAGAGCTAGGTCATATACAGGGACACCTGAGAGTAGGGAGAGAGATTTTGGAGGGCAGCAGATCAAAACACTATCTTCAGCTACACAGATTGCTGTGTTGTCAGGTTAACAGCTGAACTTGAGCCAGAAGCTGGGGAGAAAAGTCAGGGGTGGAAATAGGTGTCTCAAGTCATCAGCATTTGGATGGCATTTAGAGCCCAAAGACCTAGATAGACCTATTAGATCACCTAGGGAGAAAATAAAGCCCAAGAAAAGAATAGAATTTAACACCAGACCCCAGAGCAGCCCATTTCTTGAGGTTAGTCAGAGAGCAGGTGAAGAGGAGATGGGTAAGGAAGGACCCAGAAGAAAACCGAGAGAATACAGTGTCGCAGGAAGCAAGAGGAGGAGGTACTTGAAGGAAGATGAGACATTTTCTGCATCACATGCTACTTTGAGGTCAAGGAAGATGACAAAGAAATGACCTCTGGATTTGACAACATGGAGATAGTTGGTGAGTCACACATAAACGCGTGCAAAGATGGGGTTCTATTAAAGACTTTTTTATAGCACTAAAAAAATGACTATCATATTGTGGATGTTTCCCGTGACAATACATATATATGTATTATATATGTATCTGTACAGATCTCTTCATTTTTTTCTGTGTGTATAGTCTTCCATTGACTAAATGTACTATAATTTAGTTAACCGGTTCCCTACTGGTGAGCATTTGGTTTGTTTCTGGTTTTTGGCTACAGAATCCATAGGTTCATTTCATCCTTTTTTGTCTCCTTAAACAGAGACCACAAATATTTTTTCATGGGTGATTTGTAATCACAATTATGAATATCAATCATTGTGTGTCGGTAGGTAGACTTCTCAATCCATGTAGATTTTTTTAGGGCATTGTGCCCACTAAATATACTTAGGCTGATGTGCTGTTTTGAATTACTATGTTTGAGCTCTATATGACTCATTAAAAGCAGAGCCTTTCGGTGGCCTGTCACAGCAGGATACCACAGTCAGAGAAAACACCAATCTAAGAGCCAGACAGTTTAACCCTTTGGAGTCATCTCTCAAGCAAACAAATGGAAACAAACAAACAAGTGAAAAAAAGGGTACATGGGACCTCTAGGAATTACCTGCAACTTCCCTTGCATCTATAATTTTGTCAAAATTAAAAGATTTTCAAAATGGTAAAGGAGAAGTATATTCACGACTCCAAGAAAATGTCCTTAAGCCTTGTCTTCCCCACCCCCTCTCAGAACACCACAAACACCTTTCGAATATAGCCTGGATTCCCCTTACCCTCATGTATTCTTGCTACTCCTTCCCTCACCATCCCTCTTCCAGACAACAAAAGCCCAGGATGCACACACACACCCAGTTTTCTTTAGTGGGATGAGGACAAGCAGAGGCATGAATATCCATATTCATACGTTTCTTGTTTACATACGGTTTACGCCTTCCTTCTAGGGATGTCACTTCTCGTTACTGTCCCATGTCCACACATGGCTTCTAGCACACCCCTGACATGCAGCCTCTAATCTGATGAGCGGGGATTCGGATGCTGGTTACAGTTGTCACAACTATTAATAGCCTGCAAGGAAGTACCTACAAGGTTTCCCTGATGAGTCAAGTGCATCGAGGTTCTCGCTTGGATTCTATGACTTCTCAATGTGTTTAACACAGTGATTGGCGAAATGTCAAGAAAGAAACAAATGCCAGCTGAGTTGGAAAGTCATTTGCTTGCTTTTTCATTCTCTGCTATGTTTCAAACTGTGACGTTTTATTACACACACACACGCTGAGCACCTACTATGTGTATGAATCACTGTGTCAACACTGGGAACACAGTAGGAAACAAGAAAGCTGTGAGCTCTGACCTGTGGGGTTTCCACAGCAGCAGGGGAGAAAGTATGTGCCCTGATACAGAAGGAGTATGTTTTAGTTGCCAGAAGGCCTGGCGTGAACCGAGTTTATTTAAACACTCTGATCCCTCCGTAGTCTGTCAATCTCCTCTGTATTTGTAGAGAAGTGAAGGGTCCACACCGATGTGCCGAGGAAGACGTTCTGGGCCTCAGAGAGTATAGGGCCCGAGTCCAACTCACCATCCCCATGAACAGATACATACAAAACATGGGAACTCAAACTAGAGGAACAGGAAGTAGAAAGAACTGCTCAAGCAGCCTGCTTGCGGAACCTGATGGCACACAGGTGGTTTCTATTCAGAAATGCAATAAACGTAGTTTACATGTGTGTGATTGCTCTAAATAAAATGAGCTGTGAATATGGTCAAACAATTGAGTCAACCAGTTGTTTTCCTGAATTCACAAGTGAAACCAACTTAACAGTGGAACGTAGATCACCTCAATTAATGCAAAGCTTTGTGCTTTCCAAGAGCATCATGGGGCTCCCGTGGACCAAGGCTCCTCCCATGGATCCCGTGGATCAGGGCAGATCAGTGGGAGAACAAAGTGGAAAGGGCTGGGGGGGAGGCCTTGTTATGATTAATTTGAAGCTTTCATAATAAGCTCTTAGGAACTGTGTCTAGGCACATGTCTTCAACTATTTTTTATGAAAAAAAACAGTTATTTTATGGCATATACAGAATATCTTCTTCTCAAATATTGTTTTGAATCTTAAACACATGGTGTCAAGGTTGTAAATGTCTAGTGTATCTAAATGTGTCCATTGAACAAATACAGTTTCACGGGACTAGAGAATAAGAAGGTGTTGATAAGTTCTATTTCAGAGAATCATAATTTTTACATTAGTTTTGAGGTTTTCACTTTTTAAAGCTTCTGACATATATTTCCTACTTGAATAAAATAACCAACTCAGTTAGGCAGGGAAGGTATTTTAGCTATTGTAGAGATGAGGAAATAGAGGCATGAAGGTTTAGTGGCTAATGTCACACAGCTTGACATGGTTCAGATGATCAAGGGAGTGGAAGCTGGGATTAAACCGGGTTTGCAGCTTGGCCCTGCCACTAAGTATACACCTTAGCACAAGAGGCTGTCCTCCCCAAGTCTTTGCTTTGTTACCTGTAAAATGGGGATGATCACAGTGCCTGACTCATAATATAGATGTTGAGATGCAATCAGGCCATGGTGTAAAATGTTTCCCCAAGGGCTGGGCACAATCTATGGTCAAAAATGTTCTTTGTGGGCTTCCCTGGTGGCGCAGTGGTTGAGAGTCCACCTGCCAATGCAGGGGACGTGGGTTCGTGCCCCGGTCCGGGAGGATCCCACATGCCGTGGGGCGGCTGGGCCCGTGAGCCATGGCCGCTGAGCCTGCGCGTCCCGAGCCTGTGCTCCGCAATGGGAGAGGCCACAACAGTGAGAGGCCCACGTACCGCAAAAAAAAAAAAAAAAAAAAATGTTCTTTGTCATTCGTAAGTGGCAAATCCAGGACACAACCCCATATCTGAAGCTCAGGGTCCCTCCATTACAGCTCAGAACCCCACAAGAAGTTCAGTGGAGCCAGCAGGCACCTGACTACAGATTTGGAAAGAGTAAGCACCCCATCTATACGTTCAGATATAAAGTTGATCCATCAAACATGTTCTGAACACCAAGCATGTGAAAGGCGCTGTTAGGGAATGAGGGGGAGATGGATGGATTATTCAGCAAATATTTCATTCATTTATTCATTCATTCATTCATGTTAACTTAGCACCCACTTGACGTAAAGCACTTTTTAGGTGCTGGAGATACAGAGGTAGATAAGACAGGCAGACGAAGGGGACACAGCCAATCAATAGGAGAACAAATCCACTATTTAATTTCTGATAAAGAAAGCATCATTTATATTATCAGAAAAGGTCAGGCAATGCATCAGCGTTTGTGCCAAGATCTTCACATGCTTGCTCGTGTAACCCACCCACATGGTGGCACTAGGAGATGCACACACACAGTTGCCTCCACTTACGGGTGGCTTCCTGCTGTGAAGTTCTGGCTCCAAGCCCCTGCCACGCCACACCACAGGGGACTGCCTGTCCCCAAGGTAAAGCAGGCCTGGGGGCTAGATTCAAAGGCTAATGGTGGCTTTGCTGTTAAGGTTCACCTTAATCTGAGCCTTCCGGAGCTTATCCAGGAAGTTCAACTGGGACAGAGAAAAGATGTGAGGACAGTGGTCCTTGGACCCACTGGGCCCAGCCCAGCTCCCCAGGAGGGTGAGAGACCTCAGGGAGAGAGAGAAAGAATGAAGCAGCCAGTCGGGGAGTTGCTGAGCCTTTTTCCACTTTTTACTGGTTATAAATAATGCTGCTACCAACACTCACACTCGAGTTTTCGTGTGCACATACGTTTCACATGTCCTGAGTGTAGAGCTAAGAGTGGGTTTGCTGGGTCATATGGTGACTCTAACGAAAGCAAGGGTAGTCATCAGTGGGATCCACTAAACGGTAACTTGCTTAAGAAATAATGAACTGTAACGTGCCTTCCCTAATCAAGCTGGATTTAGTTGTCTTCCAAGGGTCACGTAGCCTAAACAAGTTGCTTGCCGGAGTTGTTTTTCAGGAACTCGGACTCAGCTGTGTCCAGTCTGAGCTTGAGCCGGCTAAGACTGGTCAAGACCCCCCCCCCCCCCCCCCCCCCAGCGCGCGCTCAAATGTCTGATCGGTGCCCTTTTGACCTCAGAGAGCCCAACACTCCACTCCCAGAAGAGGCATCCCATGGAGAAGCACGTAGTTTAGTTGCACCTGCTCAGAACGAGGATTAACTCCCCTTTCCCTTTTACCCAATCACCTTGCCCCACGCCTCCACGCTCACTACCCACGCCTCAGCTCATTCCATAAATAGCCCAAGCCTTGGGGGCTTTGGGGCAGGTGGGGTTGAGGTTTGCCTGCTTGGCTGTCTCGTGAAGAGGCCCTTTCTCTGCAGCAAACCTCAGCGTCTGGGCGTTTGGCTTGCTGTGCTATGGGCGAATGAGCCTGGTTCCGTGACGCTATGTGTTTTTTTGTTTTTTTTGGTTTTTTTTGCGGTACGCGGGACTCTCACTGCTGCGGCCTCTCCCATTGCGGAGCACAGGCTCCGGACGCGCAGGCTCAGCAGCCACGGCCCACGGGCCCAGCCGCTCCGCTGCACGCGGGATCCACGCGGGATCCTCCCGGACCGGGGCACGAATCCGCGTCCCCTGCATCGGCAGGCGGACTCTCAACCACTGCGCCACCAGGGAAGCCCCCGTGACGCTATGTTTTAATTTTTTCGGACAGACTGTTTCCCGAAGTGGCTGCACCATTTTACGTTCCCACCAGCAAGGTAAGAGGGTTCTAGTTTCTCCTTGTCCTTGTCAACAGTTACTTTTGTCTTTATGTTTTTAATGATGGTCATCCTATTTGGTGTGAAATAATAGCTCATTGTGGGTTTGATTTGCATTTCCCTAATGACCAAAAATGTTAAGCATCTTTTTATGTGGTGGTTGGCCCTTTGTAAATCTTTGGAGGATGTGTATCAGATATGATTTTCAAATATTCCTGTTCTGCGGGTTGTCTTTTTCACTTTCTTGTTCTTATCTTTGGTCGCACAAAGGTTTTCAATTTTGTTAAAGTCCAATTTACCTGGGTTTTTTTTTTTTTTTTTTTTTTTTCCCCGGTACGCGGGCCCCTCACTATTTCGGCCTCTCCCGTTGCGGAGCACAGGCTCCGGACGCGCAGGCTCAGCGGCCATGGTTCCCGCGCCCAGCCGCTCCGCGGCACGTGGGATCCTCCCGGCCCAGGGCACGAACCCGCGTTCCCTGCATCAGCAGGCAGATTCTCAACCACTGCGCCACCAGGGAAGCCCCTACCTGTGGCACCCTTTTTGAAAAACCAATTGGCCATACAGGTAAGGGTTTATTTCTGGCGTCTTTTCTTCCCCTTGATCTTTAGGTCTATTCTTATGCTAGCACCCCAGTCTTTTACTGTAGGCTCGTAGTCAGTTTGGAAATCAGGAAATGTGTGTCCTCCCGCTTTGTTCATTTTTTTTTTTTTTTTTGCCCATTGCGGAGCCCAGGCTCCGGACGCGCAGGCTCAGCGGCCATGGCACACGGGCCCAGCCGCTCTGCGGCATGTGGGATCCTCCCGGACCGCGGCACGAACCCGTGTCCCCTGCATCGGCAGGCAGACTCTCAACCACTGCGCCACTAGGGGAGCCCCCGCTTTGTTCTTTTTGAAGATGTTTTGGATATTCTGTATCTCTCATATTTGCATATGAAGTTTAGAACTAAGTTGTAAATTTCTACAAAATAAAACTGGGATTTTTTTGTTTGTTTGTTTTGCGGTACGCGGGCCTCTCACTGCTGTGGCCTCTTCCGTTGCGGAGCGCAGGCTCTGGACGCGCAGGCCCAGCGGCCACGGCTCACGGGCCCAGCCGCTCCGCAGCATGTGGGATCTTCCCGGACCGGGGCACGAACCCGTGTCCCCTGCATCGGCAGGCGGACTTTGAACCACTGCGCCACCAGCGAAGCCCCAAACTGGGATTTTGATAGGGATTGCATTCACTCTGATCAATTTGGAGAGTATTATCATCTTACCAATATTAAGCCTTCTGACCCATTAAAATGGGATGTCTTTCCATTTATTTCGGTCTTTAAATTTCTTTCAATGATGTTTTGTAGTTTTCAGTTTACAAATCTTGCACTCTTTTTGTTAAATTTATCCCTAAGTTATTTTATTATGCTATTGACAAGGAATTTTTTTCTCAGTTTCATTTACAAATTGTTCATTGCTAGTGTATAGAAATAAGCTGATTTTGGGGTGTTGATTTTGCTTTTTCTGAACTTATTAGCTCTAAGGTTTTTTTTTGGTGGGTTCTTTTGGCTTTTCAATGTACAAGATAATGTTTTCTGAAAATAGTTTTCCTTTCAAATATGTATGTTATTTCTTGCCCTGCTGCCCTGGATATAACTTCCAGTACAGTGTTGAGTAGAAATGGTAAGAGCAGATGCACTTGTTTTGTTGCTGATCTAAGGGGAGAAGCTTTTAGTCTTCCACCATTAAGTATGAAGTTGGCTGTGGATTTTTCATAGATACCCTTTATCCATGTTAAGGAAGTACCCTTCTATTTCTAGCTTTTTTAGTTTTTTTTTATCATGAAAGAGTGTCTTGGGACTCATCCTCTTATATGCATACTTTTTCTGCATCTCATCTATTGATCATGAGGTTTCTGTCCTTATTGTATTAATATGTCATTAATTGATTTTTTGTACTTTGGACCACCTGTGCATTCTAGGGATAAATCACACTTAGTAATGGTGTATAATGCTTTTCATTTGTTGCTATATGCAGTTTGCTAGTAGTTTTTTTTTTTCTTTTTTTGCGGTACGTGGGCTTCTCACTGTTGTGGCTTCTCCCGTTGCGGAGCGCACGCTCCGGACGCGCAGACTCAGCGGCCATGGCTCACGGGCCCAGCCGCTCCGCGGCATGTGGGATCTTCCCGGATCAGAGCACGAACCCGTGTCCTCTGCATCGGCAGGTGGACTCTCAACCACTGCGCCACCAGAGAAGCCCAGTTTGCTAGTATTTTGTTGAGAGTTTACGTCTCTCTTCATAAGGAATATTGGTCTGTAGTTAATTTTACTTGTAATAACTTTATCTGATTTCGGTATCGGAATGAGAAAGTGATCTCCTAATTTGTGCAGAATTGGTGTTATTTCTTATTTAAATGTTTGGTAGAACTCAGCAACGAAGCTGTCTGGTTCTGGGCTTCTCACGAATTTTTTTTAAAATTTCAACTTCAATATTTTTCTTGTTCTATTCAAATTTGTATTTCTTCCTGCATCAATTTAGATCGTTTGTCTTTCTGGAATGTGTCTATTTCGTTTGGGTTATCTAATTTTCTTGCATATAATTGCTGTTATTCCATTTTTTTAAAATTTCTGTAATGTTGGTAGTAATGTCTCCTCTTCTATTCTTCACTTTAGTAAATTGAGTCTCCTTTCTCTGTCTAGCTAAAGATTTTCAGTTTTTTCCTTTTCAAAAGAACCAACTTTTGGTTTTGTTGACTGTATCTGTTTTTTATTCTCAATTTCATTTATTTCTGCTCTGATATTTATTTCCTTGATTTGGGTTTATCTTGCTCTTATTTTTATAGGTTAAGATGAAAGGTTATTAGTTTGAAATCTTTTTAATACGCAATTATAAGTTTCTCTGTAAGCACTGCTTTTGCCACATTAATTTTGGTATTATTTCATCTCAAAGTATCAATATTTTCTTTGTTTTCTTGATCCCTTAGTTAAGAGTGTGTTGTTTAACTTCCACATATTTGTGAATTTCCCAAATCTGTTATTCTAATTTCATCCCATCATAATTAGAGAACATACTTTGTATGATTTCAAATCTTTAAATTTAAGATTTGTTTTCTCACCTAACATATATCTGTCCCAGAGAGTGTTCCACATAGGCTTGAGAGGATGTTGTATTCAGCAGTTGTTGTGTGACATGTCCTATATGTTAGACACGTCGTCTAGTTTGCTTATAGTCTTGTTCAAGTCTTCTATCCCTGTTGGCCTCCTATCTAGTTCTGTTATTGAAAGTTAGGCAATTCTACAAAAATAGAGGCTTTAATACCTATTTCTCCAGTTCCGTCAGTTTTGCTTCATGTATTTTGGGGCTCTGTTAAGTGAATATATACCTATAATTATTTCTTGATGGATTAACCCTTTTATCATCCTAAAATGTCTCTAGCAATAATGTTTATCTTACATGTGTTTGATTTTTCTATTAATGTGTGTTTTAGGAAATATTAAACATGTTCCAACCAAAGCACAAACCAGAAGTTAACATGAAGTTAAATTTTTGTTTTAGAGTTCATTTATTACTTTTTTCGCTAATGTACCTTTGTGCTAGAAATCTGATTCTGCGTCGTTTTAAAAACTTAATGCTTATATCTCCCTCTAGTGGACAGCCATGTACACTGACACTTCCTCTAGTTGCAGAAACCAGAAGCAACCCACCCTAACACTGATGGAACCGTGAACTAGAATCCTAGAAAGCACTGTATAAACCCAACTCATAGAAACAGAGCCCAGTCTTGCACCCACACTTTGGGGCCCCCAGAACCTAGGCTTGTGGAGCCTCCTTTCCATGGTTATAAGCCACGGCACTGGTGTTCTCAAAACAAGGTGGCAAGCCCAGGAAGGTGCAGGACCCTGGAGAAGCTCCAAACCCAGAGACACCAGGACCAGTCCACGTGAGCTTTTCTTTTTTTGTAGCGTGCGGACAAAGATGAGAAACCCAGCAGTGGGTCAGGTTGCCAGTCACAGCTGCTGGTTGACTCATGCTGACCACACAGTTGTTCTGCCAGGCGGTGGTGCTGGATCTCTACGTAATGTGCTTCCCCTGTGACTGTCTTCAAGTTTTTTCCCTTAACTTTGGTTCTCAGCAGTTTGGCAGTGATGTTTTTAGGGGTTTTTGTCCCTCTTGAATATCTGGCTTGTGTTCTTTCATTGATTTTGGAAAATTCTTGCCTGTTATATCAAGGATTCTTCTGCCCCTTTCTCTTTTTCTGGGACTCCAGTTACATGTATGTTAGTTTGTTATCCCACAGTTAATCTTTATTTTTTCTTTGTGTTTGTATGTGATTCCTACTGACTTATTTTCAAGTTTATTGATTCTTCTGTAGTTTCCAGGCTGCTAGTAAGCTTATTCAAGAAATTCTTCATCTCTGATACCATGTTTGTTTCTAGCATTTCCACTTGACTGTTTTATGGTTTCCATCTTTCTAATGAAATTCCCCATCTGTTAATGCCCACCGTCCATTTATTCCAGTAGATCTTTTAACATTTTAATCCTCGTTATTTTAAATTCCTTGTCAGTTATAACATCATGATCATCTCTGAGTCTGGATCCGTTGAATGCTTTATTTCTTGAAGATGGTTTGATTTTTCTTTTTGTAGAATCCATCTATGATGGCAGGAAATAAAATCTCATCGTGAGAGAATCTATACTGGGGACTGTGGTTCAGTAGGAAGGCTTGAATGTTTCTGGTCAGGAGCTGACTCTGGTTGAATATATGACTGAGGCAGAAAATGGAAAATCAGAATCGTGAGGGAGAACTGGAATTTCTGATTTGTGCAAGCTGGAGCACGCAACCAAGGCACATATAGCCAGGACCCCTGGAAGGCTGCATCCTAAAACAAAGAGTTAACAAGAAAAATATTGCTTAGACATATAAACAAAAAAATTTTTTTTGTCTAGTATTTTAGGGGTTTTAGTGGAAAGGAGGAATTCTTCAAGAGGTTAGCAGTGAAGTTGCCCTGATAATTGTTGATGTGCTGTGTGCTCCCCAGATGATGGAAGGATGAGGGGTTTTCTTCCCTCACCTGAAACCGAATCGGGGTTTCAAAGAAGCTCTCCGGGAGCTTGTCATGTGCCCCTGGCATTTGGACGACACAGCTAATAGACTTGCTGGAGCCACGAGAGTGAGAGGAGAGAGACCTTCATAGGAAGTGGCCTCTACCGCCAGAATTGGGCAGAGAGTCTCTGGTTTAGTCATCTTGAAAAGGACACACCCAAAAGGATGGTCCGGGGGAGACGAGGGAGGCGGCTCCAGAAGGAAGGGTGTACGTGGGATGAAACTTCAAAAATCAGCTGAGGGCGGGTTACAAAAAAGGGCTTTTGCTGGTAGGAGGTCCCCCAAGGACAGGGGCGCTAAGACTATACCGAGCGGACTATCGGAGAAAGCACCGAAATAGATGTTGGAGGCCAGGTGACAACCGCTCCAGCTTCTAAGCTCCACCCACACCTCTCCCTGCCTGGAGGGCGGGCGGGGCCAGAGGCTGTACTAAACCTCAGGCTTCCAGTGCGGGGGCTGGTCAGGGAAGAGACAGAAGACGTTCGAAGCCCCTCCCTTTTTGCTGCAGGTTTCCAAGCTCAAGGCAGACATTATCAGGTGGAGGGGAGAGGCTTAAACTGCACCTAAAGAAATCAAACTTTGAAAATAATCTGCGCCTAAGACAAGAGGAACTGTGGGATCTGCCCGCAGCCCTCGTCTATTCAGGGAAAAGAGCTATTTTAAACTATCATCCCTAATAAACTGCTGCTTCAATAAGCCAGTTCAGTACATTTCTCTGGGTAATCATTTAAATTTCCACGTGTGTTAATAGAGATGTACCTAGTGGGTTTTTTTTATAACATTAAAAATCTCGGGCTTCCCTGGTGGCGCAGTGGTTGAGAGTCCGCCTGCCGATGCAGGGGACGCAGGTTCGTGCCCCGGTCCGGGAGGATCCCACGTGCCGCGGAGCGGCTGGGCCCGTGAGCCGTGGCCGCTGAGCCTGCGCGTCCGGAGCCTGTGCTCCGCAACGGGAGAGGCCACGACAGTGAGAGGCCCGCGTACTGCAAAAAAAAAAAAAAAAAAAAAGAAAAACAAAAAAAAACTGCCTGTACTTACATTTCTTTCTTGTTTCTACTGTTGTTTATATGTATCTTTCTTGATCAGATTTATCTATTTTAGTGAGTTTTTCAATCTGATATTGGTCAAATCTATGTTTTTGTTTCCTGTTTCATTTCTGCTTTTATATTGATTCCTTCTGTTTTGGGGGGGGTTATTTGATATACTTTGCCTATCTTCCTGAATTATGTGCCTAGTTCGTTTTCAGTCTTTTTAGTTTTTTAATGTCTGTTTTTAAGGCTATATTTTCATTGAATGCTATTTTAACACTGTTTTTAAATTCTTAACCAAAGATTGCAGAAACACCCTTTTCCTTTTACAGTATTCAAGTAATTTTTTTTCATAAGGCAGTGAGATTCAGAATGCCAAGAGACAGGCTTCAGATGAAATAGTTTTTCAAGACAATCCCATTTGTTTTTCACTTAAGATCATTAAGAAATTGAATATTCTCTGCTGTGATTTCCCAACCATCTTATATTTAGACTTCTCCAACATTGTTTCAGGGTTGTGTACAGTGAAGAAACTCCCCTTTTTATGTCTTGGGAGAGACACAAACAGAAGAGACCTTCACAGACGAACTCTGTGAAAGAGCCTGGTCTTTGAATCCAGAAATAATTGGCAGTGATAATGTTTAACTTCATAACTTTTCAGTTTTTCTTTAGGAGTACTGAAAAACAGATTGCTTCAGTTTTTTAAAAGATGTGGTCCAAATCAGCAAGCAAGGGTGAATCTCCCTGACTTCGAGCAAGCTATAAGGATTCAGCAACACATCTCATTTTTTCCCTCCTTTTGCTATAATTTATTTAAACTTGAGAAGGGCGTGGCCTCAAATTGTGTGGAACTCTGCTCTCCTAAGTGACAATTTATTTGGTCTCTACCCTTTTTTTCCCCAAATGAAGGAAGTATTGTGACATGACAAATTGCCAAGAAACCTTAGCTGGTGAGACACAATTTCTAAAGATTGCTCAGCCTAGTCTACTTTTCAGCATTTACTGATTGGAAATTGATGGATGTATTTAGGGCATAATGACTCCTTGCATTTGGCGATTAGCCAAGACGAAGTGCAAGAAAATAGCTGTTATGTGGTTCAGCTGCAACAGTGAAATAATGACAGGCAAAGGCAGGGCTGTCATGCATGGGTGGCTTTACCCCCCTGCTTAGGGATCACCGTCTGTGAGTTCTAAACTGGTTACTAATTAGGCAATGTGTCCACCCTGTTTTTAGGTTTGTGTAATGAATAACTTTATGGCCTCTCTATATAGTATTGACTTTTTACACAGCAGTAGATAACATTATTGTGGTTTAAAGTGATAAAGATGATCTAAATTTTAAGCTGGTGAGCCCAGGGATGTTGTTTCTGGCTCTAATAGTTTTGATCCAAACATCAAATTCTCCTTTTGAGGTGTTTGATTTTCCTTCAGCCGATGAGGAGATATTTCCCATAGCTTCTCAGGCTGTGGCCTTCAAAGCAATATTGATAATTGGTAATGAAGTTAACTGCTTTCATTAAATGCATCGTTCATCATTCTTTGGATCAATGTAAGAACTGCCCAGCATTTTCCCAAACAGTAGTGGCACAGTATGGCCCCCACTGTCCCTGAAGCTTAGAGCAAGGTGGATGTTTTTCAAAAGATGTGATGACAGGAATGCCAGGGTTCCCAAACCGAGTCAGTAAAATCTGTAGGATTAGCCATGTAGAAAGGGAAGCCATCAATCACCAGCATAAGTTAAAAATCGAAGACCTCTGGTTAGAAGAAAAATAGAGAACTGATATTTCTGAGGATGTGGAAACTTCCTGGGCAGATTTCAGATCTTCACATACCATGGGACTCTGATATCATACCCTAGAACTGAGGCATAGCTTTCATCTCTTATTAACTATCTGGCTGTTATCAATTCTGCTTCCTGTGTGACATATGTATTTAACATACCATGACTCATTATGAAACTACTTTCCAGTTTACCTGAACACGTTTCATCATTCCACAGGTTGTCTGTACCTGGTCCACTACAGCTATTGATTGGGCACACGTGTTATGCTGTGCTTAACCCACAAGGATAACTAAATACTGGAAACTCGGACACATTGCACTGTGAGCTGTGCACAGCTGCACCCCTGCCCAGAGATTCCCGCAGTCCCTACCTACCGTGCCTCTCCTCACCCACACCCCAACCTCCATCCGACCTCAGTCCCAGCCCATCCATTCCTACAGCCAGGTCAGGGTTTATTCCTTTCTATGCATTCTTATTCCGGGTTTGCATGTTTCTTTAGTCCACAAAATTTTTAAGGATTGGCTGCAATGAAACATTTCGACATGGCACTCCTGTTATATACCACAAATACAAAGTTGAAAAAGAATTTCTTTACTTAGCGAATAGTTTGCCTTGCTGGTAGAAATTTATTTATAAACATTAACGCATATATGTGGAATCTAGAAAAATGGTATAACTGAACTTTTTTGCAGAGCAGAAATGGAGACACAGATGTAGAGAACAAACGTAGGGATGCCAAGGGGGAAGAGGGGGTGGGATGGAGTGGGAGATTGGGATTGACATATATACACTAATATGTATGAAATGCATGACCCATGAGAACCTACTGTGTGGCACAGGGAACTCTACTCAGTGCACTGTGGTGACCTGGATGGGAAGGCGATCCAAGGAAGAGGGGATATATTGGGTACGTGTGGCCGATTCACTTTGCTGTACAGCAGAAACTAACACGACATTGTAAAGCAACTATACTCCAATTAAAAAGTTTATGCTCAAATATTGTTGGATATATTCTGGTATACCTTCTCACTCTGTTCACATTGCCAGTCATCCTAGACATAGCTTTAAAGTTGAATGTGTAGACACCAATTACCAACATTATTTGTTTCAGCGCATTGATTCCTCTTATCAGTTACTTCATAGAAAAGTTTGATCGCTTCTTTGTAGGTGGGTTTGCTCCCATACAGCTCAGCCTCTTCCCACAGGTGCCTCCTAAACATATTACTGGGCATTTTTAATACATAAATAGAGTCCTTGGCTGCATCTCCACATAGAGGCCACCGAATAAGGGGAGGCTGGTACACACTCAGTCTTTCCTAAATATAAGGGTGTATCAGATAGTTAAAAGTTATACCACCTCTCAGGGAAGAGTCTCTTCTAGATATGATACATGGAAGTGCAGCCTTGGAGTAGTTGCTGTTATCAAGAGCAAGATGATCAGGAAAACATACTGGAAAAGGAAAATAAAGGATTAACTTAAAAGATTGCTGAAGGGCTTTCCTGGCTTCCCTGGTGGCACAGTTGTTGAGTCTGCCTGCCTATGCAGGGGATGCGGGTTCGTGCCCCGGTCCGGGAAGATCGCACATGCCGTGGAGCGGCTGGGCCCGTGAACCGTGGCCACTGAGCCTGAGCGTCTGGAGCCTGTGCTCCACAACGGGAGAGGCCACAACAGTGAGAGGCCTGCGTACAGCAAAAAAAAAAAAAAAAAAAAAAAAAAAAAAAAAAAAAAAAAAAAAAAAAAAAAAAAAAAAAAAAAAAAAAAAGATTGCCAGATCTTTATGTTTACCATACATTCTTTGATTTTGCATGGTCGATATTACTTGACCATTAATTTTTCACTTTGTGGCTTAGTTCCTAGATAGTTCATTTGGGCAAAGTGAAGTTTCCCTTTTTACCTAAATCTTTTTGGCACATAAGTTGTGAATTCTTATTCTGGTTTATTCGGTAGATTGCTATCAAATTGTTTCCCTGGTTTATGTAAACAAAAATGTGTAAGACTAAGCAAGTAAAGTTTGATTCGAATCTGAATAATGAATGATAAAAATCAAGTTCATCAACTTTGTTAAAAAGGGTTAGTAAGTATCAGTATTTGGTATGCGTTTTGTTTTTGTTTAATTGATATAGAAAAATAATACACTGAGTAAATTTAAAACCCTTGTTTCTATTTTTTCTTTACCCAAGAGTTACAGTTGACCCTTGAACAACAAGGGTTTGAACCGTGTGGGTTCACCTATACGCAGATTGTTTTCAGTAAATATACAAAAATATATATGGAGAACAAAGTGTGTAAGACTTGTATTGAAGTGAATAGCCTATCCTTACATACATGAACTTTTTATAAAGATTCATTCATTAGTGTACAGGCTGAGCTACTGTGAAGCAATCGTACTGATTACATGATGCTTCTTTGTTATCAGTGCATGAATCATTATACTTGTAAATATGAGTTTTTGTCATATTACAAAGCACTGCATGTTATATGTATTATCCAAGACTATTGATATAGGTTCTGACAGATGATTCATTTTGTAAACAGGACGTAAACTTACTGTATCCATAAATACAGTACAGCCCTGTAAATGTGTTTTCTCTTATGATTTTCTTAACACTTTCTTGTCTCTAGCTTTATTGTAAGAATACAGTATATAATACATATAACAAAAAAAAGTATTAGTCTACTGTTTATGTTATCGGTAAGGCTCCTGGTCAATAGGAGGCTATTAGTAGTTAAGTTTTGGGGGTGTCAAAAGGTACACGTAGATTTTTGACTGAGTTGGGGGTCAGCACCACATTGTTCAAGGGTTAACTGTTTAAAAGCATGATTGTAAATCTTCAAAAGGAAGAGGTGTGTTTTGTTTTGATTTATTATTTTGTTGTGAATTTCCACATTTTCTGCCTTGTGGTCAGAAAATGTGATCTTTTATGAATTCTGCTTTTAGGGCTCTGTTTAAAATTTTTCAGTGTGGCCCAATATATCATCAGTTTGGTGAGTACTCTATGTGGATTTTACAATAAAGTACTATATACTTTTACATGTTAAGAGTAGGTTCTATATCTCTTTTAATAAGAATTATTAATTATACTAAATTTTTTAATATTCTTTGATATTTTGATTTCTGAGTTATAAGAAATTTTCCTACTATGGTTGAGGATATGTCAATTTCTCCTCATCGTTCGGTCAATTTTTGGTCGCTGTATATTTGAAGCTGTGTTGATAGGTACATACAATTAGCCCTCAGTATCCATAGGTTTTGCAACTGTGGAATCAACTAGCCTGGATTGAAAATATTTGAAATAAAAATTCCAGAAAGTTCCAAAAGCAAACCTTGAATTTGCACACTGCCATAGCATTTACATTGTATTTATAACTATTTACATACCATTTATATTGTATCAGGTATTACACGTAATCTAGAGATGATTTAAAGTATATGGGAGGATGTATGTAGACTATATGCAAATACTATGCCATTTTATATGAGACTTGAGCATCTGTGGATTTTGGTACCCATGAGGGGTCCTGGAACCTGTCCCCAGTGGATACCCAGGGACAAATGACTAGGTTCATGATTAAGGAATGACTATCTCATTAATAAAAGCTTTTTGCCGTATAGTCAAATTAGTTTTATATTTATGTTAACCTATCTTCTTTATATCAGTATTTGCCTTGAATATCTTTTCCGTTCTTACAATTTAAAAATTTTTAATGTGTGGTTTTTAAAGACCAAAGAGCTGAAATTTGTTTGTTAGCACAGTATGAATGAGAGCTTCTGTCTTTTAACAGAATGAAACTACCCTTTTCATGTTTATTTTGGTTTCTCATGTCTGTCCATCCTACTTATTTGTCATCCTACTTTTTATTTTCCAGTTATCACTTATTTCTTATCCCCTTCCTACTTTTATTGGCTTGAGGGTTTTTTCCCCTCTATATTTAATTTTCATTCTCTTGTGGCATAGAAGATATGTAGGTATATATGCACATATATGTATTTGAAATTATGTATATGAAATAATGTATATATTTGAAATTATATATAAGGAGAATATGTACATAGAAGCAAACCTCCAGGATTATGTCCTAATAGTTCTGTACTCCAATTCTTACACCCAGAAGCAACCTGCTCTTTCAGATGTTCACTTACTTTTAACAGCTAAAATATATATCTGTATTTTTATGTATTAGCTATTAGGGATTGTTTCAATGTTAGTGGTGCTCTCTGCTTGTATTATTTGAGCTTGGAGTTGCTGTGAAATGTGCTTGCCTTCAAATCAGCTGTTCTGCCTATGTTTTGGGCTAATTTCCTTCAGGCCTTTTTTCTGGTGGGGCAAAAAGCAGCTCGGCACCTGTGCATGTTGCCTAGGTGCTTCTGAGTGTCTCAGAGGGAGGCGTCTGTTCCACTATGACTTGCCTCAGTGAATTCCCAGCAGCAGACGGCCTGCCGGTTGAGTCACAGGTGGCCATGGGGAGTGGTGTCCAAGGCAGGAAGTGAAACAATCTCTTTTCATAGAGGCCACATGTGCTAGGGTGGTGTAGTAGCCAGAACAACGACCTCCCAAAGATGTCCACGTTCCAATCCCCAGAACTTGAGAATGTGCACAGGTAACGTGCACAGATGCTGAGCTGCTTTTTGCCCCACCAGAAAAAAAAGGTCTGAAGGAAATGTTAGCCCGAAGCATAGGCAGAACAGCTGATTTGAAGGCAAGCACATTTTACAGCAACTCCAAGCCCAAATAAGTAAATACAGGAAGCAAGAGAGCACCACTGACATTGGAAAGGGATTTTGCAGGTGCTATTAAGTTAATGATTGTGAGATGGAGAGACTATTGCGTAATCCCAGGGTCCTTAGGGAGGGGAAAGGTAGGTGTGGTGGCAGAAGCAGAGTTCGGAGGGATGCACTGAAGATGGAGGGAGGACCCCTGAGTCAAGGAATGCAGGCATCCTCCCGAAGGGGAAGGAAATGACTTCTCCCCCGGAGCCTCCACAAGGGATACAACTCTGCCAACACCCTGAGTTCAGCCCATAAAACCCATGTCTGACTTCTGACCGCCAGAACAGCGAGATAATAAATCTGTGCTGTCTTAAATCACTAAGTTTGTCATACTTTGCTACAGCAGCAACAGGAAACTAAGGCAGGTGGCATCTTTCTCCAGTAGTAGTGATCTTTGGGTGTGGGTTACCTATTCTCCATGCCATCTTCAGGGAAAGGTGGTCCCAGCCAAACCGGCAAAAGCTCTTCAGATAAACCTGCTTCCTCCTTCCCTGCCCCAGACTCAAGAGAACGGACAGGTGCTGGTCACCGCACAGATGGGGCAGCGTGGAGGTTTGCGTGCGCTTCCGTGGAACAGCGCTGTTGCGTCTTGTTGGCTGCTGCAAATGCAAAACGGCCCAGGCATGGAACTGGGGTTGGTGAAAGATGAAATATTGTTCAGAAAGGTGGGGGAAACGAAGCAAGCAAAGAAGGGCCCTGTGCCCTGAGGGAACCATGCCTGCGAGCTGGGAGGAAGGCCTGGTCCTCCAGGCTCATTCCTCTGCTCTGGCTGCTCCCCCAGGGACTCCTGGCCATGGGTCTACAGGGGAAGGAAATCTCCAGGATTATGTCCTTACAGTTCTGCACCCCAGCTCCTACATCTAGAAACAACAGGCTCTTTCAGATGGGTGGGTGCTTCCCAAGCACCAAGGTGCGTTCTGGGGACTGGGCCCATCCCAGCACCCGACCTTACAGGGCCCAGATGCCCCAACCTTTCACCACTTCTCTCTGACTCAATATCAGAGCTGGTCCCCCTCTAACTTTACAGTAACTCTGGGGTGCCCCATTTTCTATACCTAGTCCTGACATTTTATCTAAGTCATCATTTTGGGGGGTGTTTGTATTTTTTTTTTTTTTTTTTTTTTTTTTTTTTTTTTTG
>NW_006790942.1:6237736-6248860 GCF_000442215.2 Lipotes vexillifer
GCTGTGCCCTCTCCCGTTGCGGAGCACAGGCTCCGGACGGGCAGGCTCAGCGGCCATGGCTCACGGGCCCAGCCGCTCCGCGGCACGTTTCCCGGACCGGGGCACGAACCCGTGTCCCATGCTTTGGCAGGCGGGCTCTCAACCACTGCGCCGCCAGGGAAGCCCTAAGTCATCATTTGGATTCTAGAAGACGCTATAACTTCAAATCTTAGAGGATTAGAGTGTAGCTTCCTCTCCAAGAAGTCTCTGACTTAAACTGAACTTGAACTGGTTCTTTCTCCTCCTGTGTAAGAAAAATCTGCTTCAAGATGATTTTTCTGCCCCTGGCTGTAACTGGAAATCAAGTGGCAATCTCTCTATATAAAGAGCAAAGTTAAACAAATGCGTTTTTTGGTGGTACACCCGTGACTGGGCTTAAGTCCTCGTTGTGTGACTTACCATGAATTTTTATGACTAACTTTGCACATCATATTCATTATCTTTACTGACAGAAATCAAGTTTTACTTACCTTTGACAGTTTCTGGTGTATAAAAAATGCTCAATCTGCATTAAATATTTTGAAATAATACTGTGGCAAAGAATGCCAGTTGCCTGTCAAGATCCATTCTCCCTTTTCCTTTAATATCAAAACCCCAGGAAATATGCTTGGCTACAAGACGCTGTTTCTTAGACCCTTCTGCAACTAGATTGTGGCCAATGGGATATAATTTAAGTGGTCTTTGAAGCTTCTCAGAAGGCTTCTGTTGGGTAAGTGTGCCTCACATGGCATATTGATTATTTTGAATTCAAGTTACTTAGGAAATGGCCAACACAGGAGGAAATACTCTGACCCTCCCTTCTGTCTACCCAAAAGCAGGAAATATGCTCTCATGCGAAAGGTGCTCTCCCTGCATATGGAGGTGGAAGGACACCCTTGCCACCAAGGATCTGGATCTCAGGGCCGAGAAGCCTCTGTAAATAAACCTCCTTACTTCTGTAATTGACGACCGCAAGCCCAACGTGTGTTTACATTCTTCACTAATTGGGCACCCAAATCTAAGCTTATTTGTCCTGTCAATTCCTACAAATGTATTGTTTATTTGTCTAAAAAGTATAAAAGCTGCCTGCTTTGGCCACTTCTTAGGCCCCATTTCTATGAGGCCTCTGTGTGCACGATGAAAGTTTTTCTTTTCCTCCTGTTAATCTGTCTTGTGCCAGTTTTATTGAGTCCAGCCATAAGAACTCGAGAGGGGCAGAAGGGGAAATTTCCCATTCCCCAGCACTTCATAAAAAGAGGGGGGCTTTTAGGCCCATCTGCTCTTCCTCTTCTTTCTGTCTGGGATGTGGATGTGATGGCTGGAGCACAGCAGGAATTTTGTATATGAGATCTTAGTTCTGAATTTCTTTTATGTGAGAAAAAGTGAATGTCTAATTTAAGCTACTTTAAGCTTCTGTTTACAGCTGAACACAATACTACTAAATCAAACCTTTTTTTTTTTTTTGGCTTGTAGAGCAAAAAAAAAAAAACATGGAGAGAGGATTGAGGAAACAGGATGCAAAAAACAAACCAAAACAGTGTTAAGATTCTAGGGGTGGTGTTTGCCCTAAAGTCTTTCAAAGGACAAAAGTAATGGTTTGTTCTGCTATCACATGTGTTTTGGGAATGGGAATTAGCTCATACACAGTTGATAAATGTGGGGTGATATCAGTGTAATGCTGCTATGGGATTTCCAAGAGACCGGGAGCAAACTTTCTTCACAATTAAAAAACAAGCCATAGCAATATGCAAACACCTTAAAAAAGAAATCCTACAGAGGTACCTTCCTTTAGTGAAAGCAAGGGCTGGGTTAGTGGTTTCAGGAACTGCTATGCATTTCCCAACGTTAAGCTATCTGGTAAAGCCATGAAGACAAAGAAGGACGTTGCAAAAGTATTTTCCTTTGTGTTTAAAAAAAAAAAAAAGATGAAGCCTCCTAAATCAGAATTCTAATTTTGAGAAATCTGGTCTCTCAGAAACAAATGACCCTATATCTCAAAGAGGAAAGTGCAAGCCCCCAAGTTCAAAGGCTGCATACAGGCTCTAGTGGAGATTGAGCTTTTTTTTTAAATAGTTGTTGTTTTTGTTGGTGCTCCTGTTATAAAGTTGGGTGGTGTGGTCTGCCCCAACCCTGTTTATCCCATATGCCCTGTTATTTTTAGTGTATACTTTTGGAGAATGCAAAGCTTTAAATGAATGCACGTATGACTTTATAAAACTGGCTGTTCAAAGGAAACAGTAAGAATAGCATCAGAGCAAAGTATAACCAAAAAAAGACTCCACATCTCAACACTAATTCTTGAGTCAAGGTTGGTTTTCCAAACTGCCACTTTCCATGATTTTATTTTCTTTTGTCATCGAGAATAAAATCTTGAAAAATGCAAAGCCTTAAACACTTTACCTTTCACACTCCTTTTCTCAGGAAGCTACTAGAGGATGCAGCTCTTCCAAAGCCAGGAGGGTGTGTGAAGGAAGGGGTGCAGGAGTCCGGGATGCAGGAGACCCAGGGGTGTAAGGACCAGGGTGATGGTGATGGAGAGTCCCCCAGATGAGGCTTGGGAAGGGAGGTCCCAGGGGAAATGGAGAGGATGTGCAGATGGAAAAGTAACGCCGTAAGGTCTGTTGCAGCTCGATTGGGGAAACCAGGAAGAGTTAGCTGGAAGACCACTTGGAACCGGTTCTAACTTGATTTAGAAACGAGATAGGATGGTATTTGCACCTCCCACTGTGTAGAGTGGGTCGCACATTCTGCATCGGCTCTTAAGATTTAAGAATGAAAAAAGCCATGTCATCCTGTCACTTTTCAAGAGTTCCAGTAACAACCCTGTTCTTCAAATAGATTTACTTGTACTACGCGCGTGGAATACTTCCTGCTGTTGTGCTAGTGGCCAAGCACAGAGTGCGGCTCCATCTCCCAGAACCCTGGCTGCAGAGCCCCATCTCTGCACCTTCCCACGGGCATAAAATTCTGATCGTTCCTGTTGCTCTTCCCGAGTATCCTTATCCAGACCTTTGGCTTCAGGTAACAACGGTGCACCTCCTTTGCCCAGTTTCCCAAGTCCAGCCTAGATCTGACACCTCCAAGTGTCCCCTGCTCATTTGATCCGCTTCTTTTACAGACGTTAGGTTTACGGTCATATATGCCCCCCTTGCAGAGGGTGGGCCTTCTTAGGGCCAATCTCTGGAGAAGAGGCTAATTGGAGGAAATGAGACCCCCTAAAAACTGCCCAGGGTGACGGAAGGGGATTCTGGCCTTTATGTTCTTTTCTGGCCTTGTTTTGGTGCCTTTAATCGCACAAGCCATCTGCTTCTTCCCCAGTGGTTTTGAGTTACTTCGTTGAGTAATCTTTTGGAAGGCATTTTCAGTGACAACGAGGAATCCTAATTTAAGTTAAAGATGTAACAGTTGGAGTGCTAATAATGCAAGTGTGTGACTGTTCACAGGGTTGCCCGTGGAGCTGAAGGGGACACTGAGCTGGCAAAGAAAACTGTCTCAACTTCTCCTGAAGTACTCCACTGACATTATTACAGAAATCTGAGGTTCTGAGTTGTTAAAAATGTGGAAAACAATGTGGCTCATAGAACCAGGAAAATACGGTAATTCCAGAACTCTAGAAAACTTTTTTGTTGGGAATTGTGTTAGGCATCAAAGACCTTTTAAAGCATAGCCCCAGCCCTCAGGAAGTTTCTATAAGATGAAGTAATGATTAATACAGAAGAAACCACAGGGGAGAGAAGCAAAGACCACTGCTGATCACATGTAAAATACGGTAAGGACTATAACAGCTGAAGGACAAGGGTGAGGTCCAAAGGTCAAACTAATACAATTGCCCTATTACCCACACACACGGAACTAAATGAATGAAAGAAACTACTGTAATTTTCCACACGAATAGGATTCAGAAGTTATGCTGGCTGTGTAAACACAACTAATATGGTTGATTCTGAACATCTGGAACACTTTTGGCCACGTGTAACTTGGAACAGAACATTTGGCATCCTTTCCAAGGGTGTGTGTATGCACAACTTGGGAAGGAATCTCAACTAGAATTCCACAGTTAAAAGCAAATACAATTTTTAACATACTGAAAGAGTACTATCCTGTGTGGTAGAGAGACACCAGCCAATAAAAGATGGAACCCAGGGCAACACAAATGTCCATGTGGCACATGTCCTGTGGAATGTGGATGTATTCAGAGACTTCAGTGATTTTAAATTCTTAACGGAACCCAGATGCTCTTAAGTATTCTAGATATTATTAAAAATTAAGCGGAATAAGAAGTGGCCACAAAATACTGTAGTGTTCCTATAATAATTGTTTTGAACACTGATGTACAAAGAGTTGCCTCCTCTTACCAACATGGCTGTTTGAAATCTCCACTAGTAAAATTTTATGTAGTATTGATTACTTTTTATATTTCCTGTTATAGAAATCCTGTACCAAGGGGGATAAGATATATTTAAATTTCTTCTAATTATTATCCATCATGGCCAATGCAAGAAGGTAGAAAATAGAACCTTGAAAATGACCCAAATGACAGTTTAAGCTCCTTGTTTTTGAAGTCGCATGTTATTTTACCTTTGCTTTAAAGTTTTTCAGCAGCCCCACAAAATACTTTGTGGTGGAAAGAAATTTCTAAATATCATAAAATTTGTTTTAATATTTTAAGAAAGCAGAATTCAACCTATACCTTTGAAAGGGGAGACAAATGCCGTACGGTAAGTTAATTTAACTTATATTTGCAAGTTATGTTTGAAGTTAATGGGATGTCAACCAACCATATTTGTATCAAATGTCAGAGACATGGCTCATGACTGTGATGGAATCTTTAGTACACATGATCACTTCACTGGGGGAAAAATAATCTCTGATGAAAGAACTTTACAGATAGCTTTGTAAAAATGATAAATACATGGGGGAATCGTAATTTAGGACGAGACTATTATCGTTTACAGAGGAATGTTTCTATTATCAAATAACCAGCTACACTCAATCCAAACTTAAAAAGTACTATTTACTAAGGAATAATTACTCGCCTTTCACAAATGTCTAGGCTGTACAAAATGATTTGCTTCAATGTTCTTTTTAAACAGCGAGCAGCCCTTGTGCATTTAAAAAGTGATTGAGTTGACAAAATATCATTTACATTTTTTTTTTAAGGAACATATTCCCTTTTAAGTGAGATTCCCTAGAAGGTACATAAACAAATTTGTTCCAGGAAAGTCAGCTGAGGAGTGTTTTGAGTGGCAGTTTCACTTCTGAACAAAGCGTTGTTCATAACCTTGTTGATGTAAAACCCTGAGGAGGGAAATGTATTCTGGAACAAAGGCTAACGTCATAAGGAGTTTAGGGCAGTCTGGTTTGTCATGTGGCTGAGATTTTTAAAAGGATAGAGGAAGTTACATAATTCAGTAGATCAAGTGATCTGCAAGGGTTTGACTATTTTTGGTCTTGATGGTGAAGTTAAATCTTCAGAAATAACAACACTACTAATTAAGATAGTGTTCATATTTCAGGAACCTTAAAAAGACAAAATTCTCAGTTCTGAACATTGAATACAAATGCATTCGCCTCTTTACTCCTTCCCATAAGCAACATTGTCAACCAGAAAGATATCTAAGAGGCAACATCAGTTTAAGTAAGATCACTACCTTAGGTTTCCACTGTACATGGAATATTAAAGAGATTTTAATGTGCAGTAATATCCTTGGGTAGAGTCATACCCTACCATGGTAATTGTTAGCGTATATTCATATTTGTGGGTCTATTTTTGTATCAGACCACTGAAGGTTCTAAAGAAAGTAACATGTTCTGGAAAATAACTACATTTCAGCTGTAGCTAATATATTTATGATCACGGTTTGACTCTAAACCAATAATATTTTGATCTTACTATTTCTACATAAATATCATTCAAAGATGAGTCATGTAGAGTGATATGATTACATTTCTTGGTCAATTTTCCTCACTTTTTTTTCACTGCTTTGTACTCTAATTTCTTATCATTAATTCACCTCCCCACTGCCAGAAGCAAGAATCCCTCCCAATGTTCAAATTATTACTCTTCGGGGAATTCCCTGGTGGTTCAGTGGTTAAGACTCCACGCTTTCACTGCTGAGGGCGCGGGTTCCATCCCTGGTCAGGGAACTAAAATCCTGCAAGCTGTGTGGCATGGCCCAAAACAACAAAACAAAAACAAGTTATTACTTTTTCTGAAGACATTCCTCCTAGAGCCTTCTATCACCCAGTTTCATGTGGGACCGCATAGCCATCAGCCTAGAATCTCCCTTCAACATTGTCCTTTGACTCTCTGGGCCTCTCTCCAGTGCTCTGGGAACCTTCTCATCCCCTTTTCCTTTCTTGTAGTGTTCTTACTAAGTGCAGCAAAGTGTACATTTCCTTTGTCCTTTACTTCCTGACAGAGGGAACATGAGAGAGAAGCTTGTTGATTCCTTGGTTGATATCAAAGTGTCTTCATTCTATCAAACTGGAATGACATGGTTTAGCCCAGGATAGACTTCCAGGTTAGGCATCACTTTCTGTCATAATTTTGGAAGCCATTGCTCCATTGTTTTCTAGCTTCAGGCATTTCTGTTGAGAAGTCCAATCTATTCTGATTCTCAGTCGTGGGTATATGGCCTGTTTCTTCTACCTTTTGGGAACTTTTAGGATCTTTAATGTTTAAAATCTCACATCTTCACATTTGCCTTCCTTGAAGTCTTAGACTAATTTTTGTTCCCTTGTATCTTTCCACAGTCCCTTGACCTTTTTTGTTAATTTATTTTACTGAAGAACAGTTGATTTATAATGTTCATTTCTACTGTACAGCAAAGTGATTCAGTTATACATATATCTATTATTTTTCATATTCTTTTCCTTTATCACAGGATATTGAATATAGTTCCCTGTGCTATACAGTAGGACCTTGTTTATCCATTCTCTATATGCCCTTGAGCTTTTTCTTAAACACCCATCACAACTCTATTTGTGTAATTATATTTTAAATTAATAGACTTTATTTCTTAGAACAGTTTTAGGTTCACAGAAAAATTGAGCAAATAGTACAGAGTTCTCAAGTACTCCCATCTCCCCACAGCTCACCCTTAATCTTTTGTATTAGTGTTGTACATCTGTTTCAAATGATGAACCCATATTGATACATAGTTGCACATCAGGGTTCACCCTTGGCATTGTACAGTGTGTTCCGTTCCATCAACAATTCTTTGGCACCACCTGGGTGTCCTACAGTTTCATTCAATCTGGCCCTAGCTACCCAGAGTTATAGTGTTACATCCTACAGGTTAAGGACAAGGTCTCTAACAAGACTGCACCCATATCACACAGGAGCCACAGATGGCATCCTCATGATGTCAGCACTTCTGTCCAACTTGGATATAAATCCGGTGATTCCCACAATGCACCTTCAAATTTGGTGCTTAGAGTGACTCACTGGAAGCACTAGACTTTGGATTACGGTTTTATTATAAAGTACACAAATTGCCAGATGAAGAGATACACAGGGCAAGGTCTGGAAGAGTCCCAAGCGCAGAAGCCTCAGTCTCTTGAGTTGGAGGTGCGTCACTCTCCTGGTACATTGATATGTTCATTATAATCAGGAAGCTCCATCAAGCACTGGTGGTCAGACTTTTTATTTGGGGTTTCATGACGTAGGCGTGATTGAGTAAATTACTGGCCCATAGAGGAACTCACTCTTCAGCACCCTCCCCTTCCTGAAGGTTGGGGAGTGGGCCTGAAAGTACCAACCCTGTAATCTTGTGCTTGGTCTTTCTGGTGACCAGCCTCCATCATGAAGCTTTCTGGGCCCCTATTCCCCCACCCACATTTCAGCCATGAGCTCCCTCCTTAGCATAATCAAGGACACGCTGGCACTCATGAAACTCCAAGGGTTTTTAAAAGACTAAATATATATATACATATATAAGTATACCACGTATTGTCCATAATGTCATGTATCTACCATTACAGTATCATACAGAATAGCTTCACCATCCTAAAAGAAAAATCCCCTGTGCTTCACCTACCTTATCCTTCCCCGTATTTTCCAAACCCCTGGCAACTGCTGATCTTTTTTTTACTGCTGCTATCATTTTGCCTTTTTCCAGAACGTCACATGGTTGGAATCATATAAGAGGTAGCCTTTTCAACTGGCTTCTTTCACACACAATATGCATTTAAGCTTCCTTCATGTCCTCCACGGCTGCAAGTCTTTGAGCAGATATGTATTTTGCAAATATTTTCTCCCAGTTTGTGGCTTGTCTTTTCGTTCTCTAAACAGTGTCTTTCATAAAGAAGAATTTTAAAATTTTAATGAAGTCTAACTTGTCAATTTTTTCTGTCATGGATTGTGCTTTTGATGTTGTATCTAAAAAGTTACCATCAAACCAGAGGTCACCTAGATTTCCTTCTGTGTTACCTTCCAGAAATTTTATTGTTTTGAGTTCTAAATTTAGGCCTATGATCTATTTCAAGTTAATTTTTGTGAAAGTGGTAAGTTCTGTGTCTAGATTCTTTAAAAAAATTTTTTTTCTTTTGCATGGGGAGGTCAAGTTGTCCCAGTACCATTTGTTGAAAAGATTACCCTTTGTCTATTGAATACGTTTGCTCCTTTGTCAAAGATCCATTGAATGCATTTGTGAGAGTCTACTTATGGGCGCTCTATTCTGTTCCATTGATCGATTTTTCTATTGCGGATACCCCACAGTCTTGATTACTGCAGACTTTTTTTTTTTTGGCAGGCAGATTCTCAACCACTAGGCCACCAGGGAAGGCCTGCGTTGGGTCTTTGTTACTGTGCGCGGGCTTTCTCTAGTTGTGGTCAGCGGGGGCTACTCTTCGTTGCGGCGGTGCACGGGCTTCTCATTGCGGTGGTTTCTCTTGTTGCGGAGCACGGGCCCTAGGCGCGCGGGCTTCAGTAGTTGAGGCTCGCGGGCTCTAGAGCTCAGACTCAGTAGTTGTGGCGCATGGGCTTAGTTGCTCTGCGGCATGTGGGATCTTCCCGGTTCAGGGCTCGAACCCGTGTCCCCTGCATTGGCAGGTGGATTCTTAACTACTGCGCCACCAGGAAAGTCCCTACTGCAGCCTTATAGTACGTTTGGACGTTTGGGCACACACAGGCCCGTGACTTTGTTCTTCTTCCAGCTTGGGCTGGCTCTTCTGGGACTTTTGTCTTTCCGTACAAATTTTCGAATCAGTTTGTTGATACCCAGAATATAACTTGCCGGGATTTTTGACTGAGATTGTGTCAAATCAGGTTGGGAAAAACTGACATCTTGACAATAACAAGTCTTCCTATTCATGAACATGGACTGTCTTTGCATTTATTTGTATCTTCTTTGATTTCCTTCATCAGAATCTTATAGTTTTTCTCATAAGTTTTGTACATATTTTGTTAGAGTTATACCTAAATATTGTTACATTGTTTTTGTGCCAATATCACTGATATTGTGTCCTTAATCTCAAATTCCAATTGTTTATTGCTGCTATATAGGAAAGTGGTTGGCTTTTATATGTTAACCTTGAATCCTGCAACCTTGCTATAATTGCTTATTAGTTTTAGGATTGTTTTTTTTGGTCAATTCTTTGGGACTTTCTACATAACCATGTCACCTGTGAACAAAACCAGTTTTGTTTCTTCCTTCCCATTGCAATTATTTTTTTTTCCATTGCAATTATTTTAAAGTGTCTATCAGACCACAAACTCTCTGAGGGCAAAGTTTTCATCTTATTGTCATCTCTTTTATGCTCAGATTTTTATTTTACCATAGATTAAATTATTATGGCACTAAATAATTTAGCTAGAAATAACATGCTTCTAAGTTAATGCTATTTTGTCAAGTACTCTGTTACTCCATGGTAAGAACAGAAAACTTAGGCAAACTGTGCCTCAGTGTCTTTGCATGTTAAAGAAGATGTTGTATCTGTCTTTGATGTAAGGACCAAATAAGACTGCTCTATACATCAAGTTCTTCGGACAGTGCTTGGAACGTAGCCCTTAAAAAATAGTTTTTCAGTTTTTTATTAGGATAAAGCTATTACGTTCCTGCACTACCACACATAACCTTCAACAACCAGCAAACTTCAGCTCAGACGGACAGAGTAATAAATGCCAAAGAAAAAAGTTGTAACGCAAAGAAGGCAGGAGTCGAGAAGGGTTAGTGGGAGGAACGTTGCAGAGCCCGTGGGTGTGGTGGAAGTTTAGGGCTGGCTGGGAAATGGGCGAACGGTAGGTTCTCAGGACTCTCAATGTGTCGGAGGTGATGGGGGACTAAGTGACCGTGAGGGCGGATGATCAGCAGTGAGCTGGCGGCTCCGGCCCGATAGGCAGGGAACTGTCTGGAGAGCGGAGCAGGTGGGCCGGAGCGGCGGAGCAGGCGCACGCCTCGCCCCGCCCTGTTACCATGGGGAGCGGGTCACCTGACCGAGCGCGGAGACGGAAGGCGCGGGCGGTCCTCGGGCGCGCACAGTCCTCCTGTCTCTGGGTCTCCGAAGTCTGAGCCAGTGACCGGCGGCGGCTGCAGTGTGTGCGTCCCTGCGGCCTCGGTGAGCAGCCCTGGGGGGGGGAACGGGGGACGCTCACACGGCGTCCCGGGCGTGGGGCCCCGGGCCGCTGGGCGGAGGGCGTCTCTGCGCCGCCTTCCCCTCCGTGGGCTCCACTCCGCGCCCTTCCCGGCGCCCGGCCGGGCTCGGGGCGAAAGTTTGCGCGAGCGGCGCTCTCCGAGCGCCCACGACCCTGTGGGTTTCGGGGTCCCGTCCGGGGGTGGAGGGCGAGCCTGGGGCCCGGCCGGGGGCGACGCCCGCTGCCCACAGTCCCCGTCCGCCTCGACCCTTTTTGTTCGTGTCGGGTGAGTTTCCCGGGGCCGGTGAGGGGAGAGTCGCCGGCTGCGGGCCGTCCCGGTGCCGCGTCCCCGGGCTGGGCTGCGTCGCCTTCCTCGGTGGCCGCTTCGGAACGTTGGGACGTGGACGGAGGAAGGAGGTGTTCGTTGCGCGGGCGAAGCCTTGCCTTTCGGGAGGGGGAGGGGGAGAGGTGTTCGCGGGGCGCTGGCTTCTGGAGAAGTTGGAGGAAAGGGAGAAACGCCCCCAGCAGGG
>NW_006790942.1:6248885-6266148 GCF_000442215.2 Lipotes vexillifer
AGGGTGCGCTGAGCAGGAATCCTCCCTCGAGGGTTGCGATTCTCAGCTTTCGTTTCAGGATTCGCTTGTGATAAGGGGCAGGCGGAGGCTTGTGGATAAAGTTTTTCCTTTTTACCAAAATGGATTCATTTAAGCAGGGAGTCTCCTAAGGTGCTAGTTTTTAACGGGAGATTTCTAGGTTGATCTGGTCTGTGTATATTATCTGCACAGCCGTTCACGGTTATTTTTAATATTACGTACCTCTCTTAGGAAGTACGTTTGGTTTACGAATCTCACAACATCCAGTTGTTTCAAAGAAGAAACAGTTGATTAAAAAGGAAAGTTACAGGGGAACCCAGCCGCAGCCTGGTTAGCTTTATCGCTAGTATATACAAATGGTGAAATAAAATGTGTCCATTCTTTTAAGTTTTTCTCTTTGAGGTTGAGGGCAAACGGTAAAAATGTGTTTTTTTCATTTTCTCTGTTACCAACTTCGTTCTACGAACTTCTGTTCTTTGAACGGTGTGTAAATATTATAGATCAGATAGTTTGTGCTGCAGAATAAAAATAAGGATATGGAATGTCTTTGTTTTTTTTACATCTTTATTGGAGTATAATTGCTTTACAGTGGTGTTGGAATGTCTTTTAATAGGTTCAGGAAAGAGTCATTCTGTTATAATTCACATTTAACTTTGGCACCATTAATTTTTAGTTACGTTTGGACATTATAAGAAAGGATATGAAAATCGTGACTAAAAGAGGAAGCATTTACTAATAGTTGGCGGTTGAGTGTACTATTCAGTAAACAGTTCCTTTAATTGAGCATGACTCAACTATTTTTTCTTCCCTGTTTTTGTTGGATTTAGGTACTACTTTAGGTTGTAAATGCCATAAGTTTCTGAAAAGAAAGATTCCCCCCCCCAAAAACAACTGTTACATCTGGTCATAGTTATATTCACATTTATTCATTTCTTTCCAAGTGCCGCCAAGGTTTTTTTCACATTTATTTAGTTTTTGAGGAGGTAAGCAGTTACAGGGCTCAACATTTACGCAAAAAAAGAGTATACAGTGTAAAATTTCCTTCCTTCAAGGTCCTCTAGCCAACAGTTTTCTCTTCCTGTAGGAGCCAATTGTTCGGCATTTTTTAGGTATCGTTCCAGAGATATTTTATACCTGTACAAACCTATAAATATATTTTCCCCCCTTCTGTTGTTTTTCTTCTTTTTTAATTGTGGTAAAGTACACGTAAATTTTACCATCTTAACCATTGTTAAGTGTACAGTTCAGAGATATTAAATACACTGACATTGGTGTGCAGTCATCACCACCGTCCATCCCCTTGAGTCTTTTCATCTTAACACTGGAAGTCGCTGCGCATTAAACAGTTACGCCCCATTCTCTCCTCCCCCCAGCCCCTGGCAACCATCGCTGTACTTTGTGTCCTTATGATTTTGATACTGCAAGTACCTCATGTAAGTTGGATCACATATTTGTCTTGCTTGTGTTTGGCTTATTTCGCTTCGCATGATGTCCTCAAGGTTCATCCATGTTGTATAGTACGTTGCAGTTTTCTTCCATTTTTAAGGTAGGATAAAGTTCCGGTGTGTGTGTGTGTGTGTGTGTGTGTGTGTGTGTGCGCGCGCGCGCGCACGCATGCGCACGCATATATATATATGTGTTGACATTTTATTTATCCATTCATCTGTCGATAGACTCTTGGGTTGCTTCCACGTTTGAGCTGTTGCGAATAATGCTGCTGTGAATGTAGGTATACAAATACCTCTTCAGATCCAGATTTCGATTCTTTTGGGTTTATACTCAGAAATGGAATTGCTGGATCATACAGCCTTCTATTTTTAATTATGGGGGGAACTGCCATACTGTGTTTTATAGCACCTGTACCATTTTCCATTCCCTCCAACAGTGAATAAGGGTTCTAATTTGTCCACATCCTTGCCAACACTTGTTTTCTTTTTTTTGATAGTTGTTACTCTGGTGGCTGTGAGGTGGTATTTGATTGGCATTTCCGTTATGATTAGTGATGTTGAGCATCTTTTCATGTGCCTATTGGCTGTTCCTCTATATTTTTTGGAGAAATGTCTATTCATGTTCTTTGCCAATTTTGGTTTTTTTTGGTTGGTTTAGGAGTTCTCTAAATATTCTGGATATTAATCCCTTATTAGATATGATTTGCAAATATTTTCTCGCATTCAGTGGGTTGCCTTTTTATGCTATTGATAAGTGTCCTTTGATGCACAAATTTCCATTAAGTCCAATATGTATTTTTTCTTTTGTGACCTGTGCCTTTGGTGTCATATCGAAGAAACCATTGCCAAATCCAATGTCAGGAATGTTTTGTCCTGTGTTTTCTTCTAAGAGTTTTATTGTTTTAGGTCTTACTTTTAGATCCTGGATCCATTTTGAGTTAACTTTTGTATATATTGTGTTAGGTAAGGGTCCACCTTCTTTCTTTTGCATGTGGATATCCAATTTTCCCAGTGACATTTGTTGAAAAGACTGTCTTTTCCATTGAATGGTCTTGGCACCCTTGTCAAAAATCATTTGACCATGTATATGAGGGTTTATTTTAGGCTGTCTGTTGTATTCCATTGGTCTTTGTTTGTCTTTATGCTAATATTATACCATTTTGATAGTTTTCTTTTTTAATTTTTAAAAATTTTTGGCTGTGTTGGGTCTTTGTTGCTGCACGTGGGCTTTCTCTAGTTGCAGCCAGCGGAGGCTACTCTTCGTTGCGGTGCGCAGGCTTCTCAGTGCGGTGGCTTCTCGTTGCAGAGCACGGGCTCTAGGCGTGTGGGCTTCAGTAGTTACCATTTTGAATACTCTAGCTTTATAGTAAATTTTGAAATCAGGAAGTGTGAGTTCTCCAGTTTTGTTTCTAAGATTGTTTTCAATTTCAGCAGTGTTTTTCATTGTACAAGTTTTTTACCTTCTTGATTAGATTCGTTAAGTAGTTTATTCTTTTTGATGCTATTGTAAACGGATTTGGTTTTGTGTTTTCCTTTTCAGGTTGCTTGTTATTTATGTATAAAAATGCAACTGATTTTTGTGCATTGACTGTATCCTGTTACATTGCTGAATTTGTTTTTTAGTTTTAATGCTTTTTTGTGGAGTCTTTAAGGTCTTTTAAACCCTAAACATATAAGGTCATATCTGAAAACAGATAATTTTACTTCTTTTCCCGTTTGGATGCCTTTTATTCCTTTTTCTTGCTCTGGCTAGAACTTGCAGTACTGTGTTGAAGAGTAGTGTTGAAAGTGGGCATGCTTGCCTTGTTCCTGACCTTAGTGGAAAAATATTCAGTCTTTCACCATTGAGTATGATGTTTGCTGTGGGTTTTGCATATATGGCTTTTATTATGTGGAAGTTGTTTTCTTCTACTCCTATTCTGTTGTGTGTTTTTATCATAAAGCGGTGTTGAATTTTGTCAAATGCTTTTCCTACATCAATTCAGATGATCTTGTGTTTTTTGCACTTCATTTTGTTGATATGTATTACTTTGAACAATTTTCATATGTTGAACCATCTTCGTATTCCAGAAATAAATCCCATTTGTTAAAAGGTGGCTAATCCTTTTAACATGCTGTTGAATTCTGTTTGCTAGTATTTTGTTGAGGATTGCATCAATGTTCATAAGGGGTGTTGGTCTATAGTTTTCTTTCTTGTGTCTTTGTCTGGCTTTGGTATCAGGGTAATGCTGTCCTCAGAATGAAAGTGTCCCCTTTTCAATTTTTTGCAAAATTTTGGAAGGATTGGTATTCTTCTTTAAATGTTTAGTAGAGTTCACCAATGAAGCTATCAGGTTCAGTGCTTTTCCTTGTTGAGACTTTTTTTTTTAAGTGTCCAGCTTATCTTCAGGTATTTTCCTTTTTAAAAAAATTTTTAATTTATTTTTATATTTTGTGGTACACAGGCCTCTCACTGTTGTGGCCTCTCCCGTTGCGGAGCACAGGCTCCGGACGCACAGGCTCAGCGGCCATGGCTCATGGATCCAGCCGATCCACGGCATGTGGGATCTTCCCAGACTGGGGCACGAACCTGCGTCCCCTGCATTGGCAGGCGGACTCTCAACCACTGCGCCACCAGGGAAGCCCCTTGAGACATTTTTGATTACTGATTCAGTCTCCTTATTAGTTTTGGGTTTATTTAGATTTTCTGTTTCTTTCTGAGTTAGTCTTGATAAGTTTTGTGTTTCTAGGAATGTGTCCATTTCATCTAGTTTATCCAATTTTTTAGTGTACAGTTGTTTATAGTGCTCTCTTGTAGAGACTTCATGTTTTATTTCTCTAGAAACTCTGCTAGTATTCCCACTTTCATTTTAACATGTTGAGTTTTCTCTTTATTTTCTAGTCCATTTAGCTAAAGGTTTGTCGATTTTGTTGATCTTTTTAAAGAACTAAATTTAGTTTTCATTGATTTTTCTTTATTTTTTCTCTTCTCTTTTTTATTTATCTCTGTTACTTCCTTACTTCTGCTAGCTTTGGGTTTAGTGTGTGTTTCTTTTCCTGGTTCCTTAAGTTCCCCCTTCCTTTTAACACAAATTTGAGCGTACTTTATACGCTGCACTAAATAATGCCTTGTTTTTTCCAGTTAATGTGATAATATTTTCGACCTCGTTTACTATTTTGTGTATCTAGTACTTCCTCCTTTGTTTAAAGAATTTAGCTATTACAGTTGGTGCCTCAGTGAATAAAATGTTACATTTGTTGCTTTTTGTATGCAGGTATATTTATAGACTAAAACCTGAAGTGGTATTGCTGGGTTGGAGGGTATCTGCATATACGATTTTAGTAGATATTGCAAACCCACTCTTTATGGAAATTATACTACTTTACACTTTTACCAGTAATGTATGAGTGTTTCTCAAAGCCTCCTTATCAGCGAGTGTTGTCCAGCTTTGGATTTTTGCCAGTTCAGTAGGTGGGAAATGCAATCTTATGGGTAAAAGGAAGTTATACTTAGAGTAGACTTCATATGACCATATTTCTCAATTGCTTATCATCATCAGAGTCTCCTGGGATATTAAAAGAATAATTCCTCCGTTCTTCCATGAGGTCTGTGTCAGCTTGGTAAAGTATTTTTAACTAGTGCCCAAATAATTCTGATCTGGTGGTGAGCCAAGTTTGAGAAACACTGCCATGAAGACTGTTTAGGACTTTATCAAAGTGTGTTGCTTGACGCCATATGCGAATCATCTGGAATGCTTATGAATCCACAGTGTACTAGAAAACATGATCATTACTATTTATCATCTGGGTCCAGTGAATATTTTTTATTTTTTATAATTTAGGTCATTTTATGAATAACTTGCAGAAGTGAAAATAAAGGCATAGGGAAACACGGTTTTACTAGAAACAGAATTTTAATAACAACTTGAACATAAACCAAAAATTCTAAGTTTTCCTGGTTTTGAAGGTATATATAGCTGAAACGGGCAACATCTTTGAGTACAACTAATTGCTCATCAACTGTCATCCATACAGTTGGGAGATATCCTTTTTATAAATATTCCAGATTTCAGTTACATCTCTAATATATCTTAGCTTATCATTACTTTTAGGTTTTTTTTCATGCACTTGGTTGTCAAAACACAATACTGGATTTTAGATTTCATATCCATCTCTAATAGGTTCTAACGTTACTGTTCGGTAATTTTTGTACTTGCGTTGTCAAAATGCAGTATTTTTGCAAACTTTCATGGTTCATGATTTTGCAGGGATGACCATCTAACTTACATTTGCAAAGAATTTTCATTTATACTTTTATAAATACCAATTAGAATAGTCAGTGCAATAGATTTTTAAAAATTTCTCTCCATTGCTATTTTCATCTGGTCACCTTTGTTTAAATACCTGCCTTCATTTGGCTACTTACAAACCAAATCAAGTAAGTTTTGCTGTATAGATATAAAAGAGGAAAGAAGATGGTAAGTATCCTTTTAAACAGGATCTAGGGACTTGTTTCAAAATATTGCACGATAAAGTGCTTTCTTCAGAATGACTAACTGAAAAATTGTATTTTTTAAATTAAGTATAAGCATATTGTTTACTCATTGATCTCTAAGTTTGAGGAATTTCAATTAGGATATCTTCATCTGAAAACTCATAGTCTGAGGTTTGCTTTTGATCAATTCCCTCATTATCATAAAAGTCTAGAGTACAGCTATTTGTATTCATTTCTGATTTGTCTAATGTCTTCATCCAGTTTATTCTCTGTGCCATCATGGGTGAAAAATGAAAAATCCCACATTTTCTACTGTGTTCAAAGAATACAGTTTAGAAAAAAGGCTACAAAGATGGTGTCTCCAGACTTTATACATTTTTGGAAGAGGATGCAGTACTTTGGGCAACACATACTGAAGGATGACATAATGTATTCCTAGAATGAATAAGAGTGATTCTACTTTTTGTTCCTATTGTCATCTTAGTTTTTTCTTTAGCATACTTGGGAATAACGGATGAATAATGATTAAGTAATTCCTAGATACAGTAGCAAAACTATTTCAAGATATGGGAAAAATAAGTTCACTAAGATTCCATGACGCATCTTAGATTTATAAAGAAGTCCATTTAAACCCTTGTGATATTTGTAAGGTAGGGAGATTTTACTCTATTTAAAGATATTTTTTTCCAGTTCATCCCTCCCTCCCTTTCTTTTGTCTAAGAAAGAATAAAAGTCGTGAAATAGAACATCTGAAAAAGCAAACTCAAAATTTTAAATTGTGTCCATTGGACGCTGGTGGTATACAGAGGGTTAAAGGGCAGATTTCTGGACTCTACTCCAGACTTACTCTTAGTTTCTGGGGCCCGGACTCAAGAATCTGTGTTATTAACAAGATTTCCAGGTTATCCTTATGGACTTGAAGATGCGCTGTTTTAGGACCTTAAGAAGGTTTACTTTACTACCATATGGAAGTACTTTAGGTTACTTCTCTGATAGAGCATTTCAGTTGTTTCCTGTGCTGTGAGGTGATATCTCACTGTGGTTTTGATTTGCATTTCCCTGATGATGTTGAACACCACTGCATGTATCTGCTGACCATCTGTATGTCTTCTTTGGGGAAATGTCTGTTCAGCTCCTCTGCCCTTTTTTTAATTGGACTTTTATTTTTTTCGTTGTGGAGTTATATGAGTTCCTTTTTAAGCTTGGCTGTTAATCCTTATCAGATGCATGATTTGTAAATAGTTTCTACCATTTGCTAGGTTGCCTTTTCAGTTTATTGTTTCCTTTGCTGTACAGAACCTGTTTAGTTTGATGTAGTACCACTTGTTTATTTTTCTTCTGTTGCCTTTGCTTTTGGTGTTAAATCCAAATAGTCATCTCCAAGACTAATGTCAAGTGGCTCATTGCCAACGTTTCCTTCTAGAAATTTTATGGTTTCAGGTCTTATGTTCAAGTTTTAATACATTTTGAGTTGATATTTGTGCATGGTGTAAGATAGGGGTCAGATTTCATTCTTTTCCATGTGGTTGTCCAGTTTTCCCATTTACTGAAGAGAATGTACTTTTCCCATTGTATATTTTTGACACCTTGGTCACAAATTAATTGACCATACATGTGTGGGTTTGTTTTGGGGCTCTTTATTCTCTTCTGTTGGTCTATGTGTGTGTTTTTATGCAGTATCGTACTGTTTCAGTTACTATAGCTCTGTAATATAGTTCAAAGTGAAAGTGTGATGCTTCTAGCTTTGTGTTTTCCCTCAAGTTTGCTTTGACTATTTGGTGTTTTCTATGATTGCATACAAATTTTAGGGTCGTTTATTTTCTTTCTTTTAAAAATGCCATTGGAACTTTGACAGAGATTGCATTAAATCTTTAGATTACTTTGGATAGTATGCACATTTTAACAATATTAATTCCTCCAGTCCAGCAGCATGGAATATCTTTCCATTTATTTGTGTTGTCTTTCATTTCTTTCATCAATGTGCTATAGTTTCAGTGTACAGGTCTTTCACCTCCTTATTTAAATTTATTTCTCTGATGCAATTGTAAATGGGATTGTTTTCTTCTGTTTCTGGTAGTTAATTGTTAGCGTATAGAAAGGCAACAGATTTTTGTGTATTGGTTTTGTATCTTCCAGCTTTACCGAATTTATTAGTTCTAACAGTTTTTTGTTGATTCTTTCAGCTTTTCTACGTATTAGTAACATTTCACCTGCAAATACTGACAATTTTACTTACTCCTTTCCAATTTGGGTGCCTTTTATTTCTTTTTCTTGCCTAGTTGCTCTGGCTGGGACTTCCAGAGTATGTTAAATAAAAGTGGCAAAGTGGGCATCCTTGTGACTACATTTTTACATCCCCCACCCCCGTTTATACTTTTAATGTAACAGTTTACATCCTTTTATCTGTGTTTCCTTTAACAAATGGTTGTAGTTAGTTGTGTTTTGTTCTGTTTTTAACTTTTGTCTTTTAACCTTTATTCTAGCTTTGTGATTAATCCACCATGTTTACAGCTTTAGGTTACTCTGAATTTTTTTTATATATTTACTTTTACTATTGGGATTTATACTTTGTTTTCCTGTTACTAATTAGCACCTTTTTGTTTCAACTTAAATCCCTATAAAATTTCTTACAAGGCTGGTCTAGTGGTGATGAGCTCTGTTAGCTTTTGCTTGTTTGAGAAACTCTTTACCTTGCCTTCAAATCTGAAGGACAACTTTTCTGAGTGGAGTATTTTTTTGTTTTTGTTTTTGTTTTGCGATACGCAGGCCTCTCACTGCTGTGGCCTCTCCCGCTGCGGAGCACAGGCTCCGGACGCGCAGGCTCAGCGGCCATGGCTCACAGGCCCAGCTGCTCCGAGGCACGCGCGATCCTCCCGGACCGGGGCACGAACGCGTGTCCCCTGCATCGGCAGGCGAACTCTCAACCACTGTGCCACCAGGGAAGCCCAAGGAGTATTTTTCTTTTTTAAGATTTAATTTATTTTTGGCTGTGTTAGGTCTTTGTTGCGGTACGCGGGCTTCTCCTTGCGGTGGCTTCTCTTGTTGCGGAGCACGGGCTCTAGGCGTGTGGGCTTCAGTAGTTGTGGCACGTGGGCTCAGTGGTTGTGGCTCGCGACCTCTAGAGCGCAGGTTCACTAGTTGTGGTGCACGGGCTTAGTTCCTCCGTGGGATGTGGGACCTTCCTGGACCGGGGCTCAAACCCATGTTCCCTTCATTGGCAGGTGGATTCTTAACCACGGTGCCACCAGGGAAGTCCCCTGAGTGGAGTGTTCTTGGCGGCAGTTTTTTTCTTTCAGCGCTTTGAGTTATATCCTGCCACTTCCTTCTGACCTGCGGTTTCTGCTGAAAAATCTGCTCAGAGTCTCTTGGGGGTTATCTTGTACATAACAAGTTGTTTTTCTCCTGTCACTTTTTAAGATTCTCTCCTCGTTCTGATATTTTAATTATAATATGTATTGGTGTGGGTGTCTTCATCTCTTTTTTGGAACTTCCTGGATCCTGGAACTCCCTGAATTTCCTGGATCTAGATGTCTGTTTCCTTCCCAAAATTAGGGAAATCTTCAGCCATTGTTTCTTCTTTCTTATGTGAAGGAAACTTTCTTCACGTAAGTTTTCTGCCGCTTTCTCTCCTTTCCTTCAGAGAACCTTATGATGCAAATGTTGGTTAGCATGTTGTCTCAAACGTCTCAAGCTATCTTCATTCTTTTTTCTTTTTGCTGCTCTGATCAGATGAGTTACACTGCCCTGTCTTCTGCTTTCTTTCTTCCTTTCATCAGATTCATTTCTTCCTTTATTCCGCTTTGTCAAGTCTGCTGTTGAACTCCTCTATTGTGTTTTTTAGCCTTATGATCTCTACTTGGTGCCTTCTTATATTTTCAGTATCTTCTGAAATTCTTACTTTGTTCATCCATCGTTCTTCCGAGCTTGGTGGGCATCTTTATGACTGTAATTCAAAACTCTTTACAGGTAAATCACTTTCATTAAGGTCTTTTTTACAGAGCTTTTATCTTGGTCTTTCGTTTGGGTCATATTCTTCTGTTTCTTCGTTTCCTTTGACTCTCTTTGTTTAGATAAAACAGACACTTCTCCTAGTCTTAAACGACTGGCCTCATAGATGAGCCTTCTCGTTCGACCCTGCACTAGCTCTTGGTTGTATCTCATAACCTTTCAGCTTCCCCAGTAGCCTTCTTTATTGCTTTTGGCTCCCTATAGTTGAGGGTGTGTCAGGTCTGTCACTGGCCCAACAGGGAGGATTGCAGTCAGCACCTAGATTCAGGCCGTTGGGAAACCACACTCTCAGGCAGCAATTTTAAAAGTATGCGAATTTACCTGTTTCAGGGGAAGATTGGGAAATAGGCATTTCTGTCTGCTCCCTCTGCACTGAGCCCTGGTAAGACTGCCAGTTGACTGTGGCTTTGTTTGCTACAGTCCTGTTGAACTGGTGAATACAAGCCCCGCTGGCCACCAGGGCCAGGCTAGCCAGGGATGTCCCCTGTGGGCGGCAGACGTGTACACTGGCACTAGGTCCTTCCTCAGAGACGCTGGCTGCCTCGGGTGGGACAGAGAGGGAGAGTGCACAGATGGTACCTGCTGGCCCTCCCAGTTTCTGGAGAGAATTATAGCCCCTGGGTGTGTGTTTAATTACAAGCCTGCTTGCTCTTCAGGCCCCAGCTTTGAAGATAAGGTAATCGACCTCTTTTATGGGGAGCCTGGGGTGCAGTTCAGTCTGCTGTCTTTACACTGTACCCTGCAGGAGAACTTGTTAGGAGCTGTTTTCTCCGTAGGCCAGCTGGTGGGGCACCAACTTGTATGGGTTCCACAGTTAGCCCATCAGTGGGCCGCACCTCTGGGCCGACAGAGCCAGATGATGGCGCCATTGTCCTCTCCACAGGTGCAGCGCACTGTTGGCTTGGTGGTGGTGGAGGGGACTCAGGTAGGGTCTTCCTCACACCTGAAGCTGCCTTCGGGGTGAGCCTATCATACAGGTCCAGCCCCTGCCATGCAGCCGTCAGTAGGAGTGCTGTAGTCCTGTGGGACCTGTGAATGTACGCCCTGCTGGCAGCCAGAACCAGGCGATCAAGGGGTTGTCCCCTGGGCGGGCAGCTACAAAACCCGGAGCCCCAGATGTGTTGCACCATAGTTTTTTTTTTTTTTAAGATGAGTGGTCCTGCAGTCCTGAATTTTCATCATCCCAAGATTTTTTAAAAACAACTCAGACTAAACAAGCTGACAAACATTATTTTAACTTGAACGATCACACCATTTTTAAAAGGGGAGGCCAGTTGTAGTGGGTGGTTTGAGAGAAGGAATGAGTCAGTCGCTCAGAAAATGATGAGTGCTGCCATTTAGGTGAAATTAACTGGACATCTTTACTAGCATGTTTTCTACTTCATTAATCAGAGCATTGCTGCTAGAAAGCAAATTAACTAGGTGTTCCAAAATATCACATACAGTATCTGAATTTCAGAGTTCTTTGGTCTGTGCACATATTTAAGGACTAAGGAAGTTACCCAGACATTGCCCTGAGGAGGTAGAGGGTCAGATGGAAAACTTGATACTGAGGCAGAATTGGTCAAATTTTTTTTGTCTTCAGTTGTTCTGGAAGAACCCTGAAACTGTTCTAAGCACTGAGAAATCTCTTAGTAGTAATTGATTTGGGGGGTTATTTTCTGAAGGCCTGCACCACGACGTGCAGAGGCATTTAATGAGGCATGAGATGCAAGGAGGTTGCCGGAAGCATAGAGTGGGCCAAGCCTGGGTTTAGGTGTCAGTGAAGAGCACCAGTTCTTTCCAGGAATTAGACCAATGTTACTTTGTCAGGAATGTTGTGGGCAGACCATTAGAGTAGATGGCAAAGGTGTGGTGCCTACTGATCTCAGGAGCAGCGAGAGCTGTAAGCTCTCCCTTCTCACTGATTGCTCCGTTGGCTGAAGGGAAGGCCTGCAAAGAGAATTTTGTCTTTAGTTGGTACAGTCATAGTGTTTGATAGAGTTTTAAGTGAGAATAAAATGGGAATTCTCGTGCTGCTGTAATGGAATTATTTTTAGAGTTCTCTTAAATCTCATCATTCTGAAATTCCAAACATAATTGAAAGGATTTCAAGAGTAGCCTTGTGGTTCTTCAAAAAGGGCTAAGTATTTTTTTAAATATTTATTTATTTATTTGGTTGCACTGGGTCTTAGCTGTGGCATGCGGTCTTCCCAGTTGTGGCATGTGAACTCTTAGTTGTGGCATGCATGTGGGATCTAGTTCCCTGGCCAGGGATTGAACCCGAGCCTCTTGCATAGGGAGTGTGGAGTCTTATCCACTGCGCCACCAGGGAAGTCCCCAGGGCTAAGTATTTTTTGACACTTAGCTTTAGGTCAAAGGTTTAAATATACCATACAAGTGAGTTTTAATGGAGTCCTTCAAGAAAAATAATACATTTATTATTTTCCTGGAACGCTTTTAACAGTGTTGTTCGAAGTAGAAGGTTTGTTGGGAGTTCCCTGGTGGCTTAGTGGTTAGGATTCCAGGCTTTCGTGGCCCTGGCCTGGATTTAATCCCTGTTCTGGGAACTGAGATCCCATAAGCTGCTCGATGTGGCAAAAACAAAACAAAGCAAAAAACCCAAAAAACAAACAAAAATAACAAACCCAACAAAGTAGTAGACTTGCAAGATGAGATGATTAGAACTTTGCAATAAAAGTTTTAACTGTATCTTGTTTACTGTAATTTTGATACTATTGGCTAAAATATTTAATAAACATTTGTTTCCTGTCAGGATAAGGTATTGTGTTAGATAAATAAAAAATGTGGGCCTTCATCTCAAGTAGCAGAGTTAAACATAAACTAGCTGTAATGAAAGGCAAAGTGAAACTGCTAACCTGAGAGAAACAAATGATGTCAGACTGAAGTCATCAAAGGTGACCTCACAGAAGTCACCTTGACTAAGATTTTGATAGAAAAGTCCTGGGAGAATATTCCAGGAAGAAGACAAAGCTTTTATAAGGATGTGGAGACACAAACACTTGACCTGGGTAGGAAATGGCAAGTCATTTGTGGCTGGAACGTTGTAATGTTTGATAAGAAACTGGATGAAATGAGACCAAGAAATAGTTTGAAGTAGAAACATTGAGGAATCCTTTGTATTTTAGAAGAATGGTGAGATTTAATTAAGGTCAACTTACTTAAAATGAACAAACTAAATTTTTAAAAAAGTATAAGTTGCGGTGATATTATTTTTTAAAAAATTCTGGAAAGCCCATTTCTTTTCTTGGCCTGAGTGTGTGGGTGTGAGTGACCTCAGAGTTGTTGAGACAACTTCAGTTAATATTAGTTTGAAGAAAAGCTTTCTGTGGGGAAAAAAATTGAGAAAACTACTCAGTGAGTTTTGAATTGAGCCACTCATCCATTTCATTTTTCATGAGGAAAAATGGGATCTTGTAGGTGACCAGTGGCAGAACCAAAAATAGAAATAGCACCTGGATTACTGGTCAACATTAGTTACAGTGAATTTAAAACGATTGTGTTTATGATGTCGATAAAATGGTTGAAAGTTTAAATAAAATGTGTTTAGGGTGAAAGCTTCTAGGGAGGTAATCTTTTGAGACACAAAAGGTGCTTCATTTGTCTCTCCAGATTAATAGAGTTAAGCCATGTTTGATTGTGCTTTCTCAAGAATTTGCGTTTTATTCACAAACCTAGGCTCTGTATTCCTCTTCAAAACTGTATCAGGCTACTGCTATTCAGCATTTTATTGGAGGTTCTACCCCAGGGCAATTAGGCAAGAAAAAGAAATAACATGGGCAGAGGATTTAAATAGACATTTCTCCAAAGAGGATATAAAATAGCTACTAGGCACATGAAAGATGCTCAACATTATTAGTCATTAGGGAAATTCAGATCAAAACTACGATGAGACGCTTCATGTGCAGTAGGATTGCTGTAATAAAAAAAGACGATAGCGAGTATGTACTATGACGTTTCATGTAAGGGCCTTGAGCCTTCACAGATTTTATGTATGCGGGCATGGGAAGCGGAGCTGTTAGAACCAGTGCCCTGCAGATGCCGAGGGACAACCGCACTGGCCAAGATAGAAACTGGAACCCTCTCCTGCGCCGGTGGGAATGTAAAGTGGTGCAGTCACTTCAGAAACCAGTTCAGTTCCTCAAAAAGTTAAAGAGGGATATGCCCGTGTAACCTGGCAGTTTTACTCTTAGCTGTGTACCAAGACAATTAAGCATTATATGTTTACACACAAATTTGGATATAAATGCTCATTAGCATTATTAGCAGCATTGTTCATAAGTCAGAAAGTGTAGAGTCACCCGAAATGTCATCGACTGATACCCAGAAGTGTCATATCCAGACAGTGGGGTATTGTTCAGCCATTAAACAGGAGTGAAGCACTGGTACCTGCTGCGGCACGGATGGACTCTGGAAGCATTTATACTAAGTGAGAGAAGCTAGACACAAAGGCCACATGTCCTGTGATTCCAAGTTAAATGTCCAGAACAGGCAAATCGAGAGACAGAAAGTAGATTCATACTTGCTGGGAGCTGGAGGGATGGGAGAATGGGTGGGCATGGGGTTTCTTTCTGGGGTGATGGAAATGTTATAATATTAGACAATAGGGACGGTTGCACAACTCAGAATGTACTAAAAACTGTCGAATTGTATACTTTAAAAGAGTGGATTTTGTGGTATGTGAAGTGTATCAATTTAAAAAAGAACTGTCATTTAGTATCCAACTAGGAGACAGAAACCATACAGTAATTTGAACAGTGAAAGTTTAGTGTACAGAATTTTTAACGATACCATGATTGAAGAAACAGGGATTGGCCAGTCAGAAGTAAAGAGAACTTAAAAGAATACAGGAAGAGCACATTTACTAAGTGTCTGCTCACCCCAGGGCTGAGATAGAGTGCCCCAGGATGAGCTGTCCTCTTCCTGTATCGGGATCCAGGCTTTGTTGGAGAGAGTGCAGCCGTCACTCAATGGACAGTGAAGTTGCTGAGATACCAAACTTACTGGATAAGTCTCCCTTTGGGGTGCTGCACCTTGGAACTCGCTGCAAGCCACAGGAAGGGGTGCTAGGGAAAGCTACTCATGAGGGACGCCTTGCTGGTGACACCATTGCTGGGAACGTGCTCGACAGAGTATTGGGGACGGTTGGCTGCTGTGCACTGCGGGAGCTGGGTGCTTAGGCTGCTCCAAGCTGGCGCCTGGCTGGAGCCGTACACTGGAACTTAGAAAGGAAAAAACCCTTTCTCCTGTAGTGTGCCTCCAGCTTCCTCTGCTGACAGAGCTCAGCATCTTGCCACCTGGCAGAAGAGCAGATAATTAGGGCCCATCTCCATTTCCACAGAGCAGCCAATTATGGGTGGATTTTCATTGGGAGGTAATAAACTGATATGTCAAACCCTGTACCAATTTAGAATATATTCTGTTTTGTTGGGTTTAAAGGAAGTGTTCATCTCAAAACAGCTAAACAAAATTTTGGAGTGTATATCCCTGTAATTCTTTTAGAGAATTTTGTTTTAAATTACTACAAAAAGCAATTCATGGTCACTAAAAATCATTGAACAATATAGGAATGTTTAAAATATAAAAATGTCCCTCTTATCCCTCAGTCCCTTACCATCTATTTCATTCATTTCGCTTAAAGATAGAACTATTGTTAACAGTTGGTGTATAGTTTTTTACATGTACATATTTATGTAAAATGTGTATATATATATTTTTTTCCTAATAATAGAGGTTTTATACATAGATAACATGTATGAGCTGTTGTAGATTTTTGTTAGAAGGATGTAATAATACTGGCTCAGTTGCCAAGCCCTTGTGTAAGCTAGATGAGTCACATAATCGTTCTCTTTGATTTTCTTTTTTTGGGGGGTGGGGGGCGGTGGTGTGCGCGGGCCTCTCACTGTTGTGGCCTCTCGTTGCGGATCACAGGCTCTGGATGCGCAGGCTCAGCAGCCATGGCTCACGGGCCCAGCCGCTCCACGGCATGTGGGATCTTCCCGGACCAGGGCACGAACCTGTGTCCCCTGCATCGGCAGGCGGACTCTCAACCACTGTGCCACCAGGGAAGCCCCTCTTTGACTTTCTAAACTTCACAAATCAAGGGGCTTTTTACTAAGGGAAGTTTAAGATCTGTAATGGGTGTAGTTTGATCACAGAAGGGAGAGAGAGGTAGCTTGGCAACCATTCATCAGCCAGCAGTTTTTAGTATAGCTGCATGCTCATATTTTTCCATATGTTTTGCAAATTAAACGTCTCTTGTGTTAAACATTTATACACGTTTATATGTATGTTGCTGGCTGCATGTACTGTTTAAATTTCAAAAAAATATGAATCATAGAAATTTTTTATTTTTTCTTTAGGAAAATCCTGCAAAAATGTCTCTCTACCCTTCTCTTGAAGACCTGAAGGTAGACAAGGTGATTCAGGTATGTTTAAGTCCTTTAATTTAAGTACTTTTTTTTTCCCATGTACTCTGCCATACATTCTGGTTATAGGTGAAGTGAAGCAAGAAACTTAAATAGTAGATGTATTTGTCCGTTTTTACACTTTAAACTTTTCAATTTTTTCTAAAGTTTTTCTAACTAAAAAGTTAGAAAAGCTAGAGATTCTTTTTCATTTCACTGTGGATTAATGGGTACAGGTTATTATTTCTTTGAAACGGGACTTAAACTCTTCAAAGATAGCTTGGTTTTATAAGTTGGTAAAATATACTCCAACTTCTTCGACGTTCATTATCTTGTTTAAAATTCGTACGTTGTTCTTTTGGGTTTTCAGGTATGACCAGTCTTTAACATAATTGTCTTCTCTGAAGTTAAAAATCATAGAAATAGGGAGGTACATGCTGCTTTAGGAAGAGTATTAGTGTAAATGCACAATGAAAGTGTAGTGATTTGTTTCTTTTTAAATGTAAGCAGCAGTTTACTTGTTCCTGCTCTAAGTGGCTATGTTAGTACAGTTTTTCTAATTTCATTAAGTCAGAAATTTTTGTATTCCTTTATGTAAGTATTAGTTTTGAAGATAGATGCTTCTGCTTAAGAAGAAAGTTTGCGATTGGGATCAGTTCTTGCTGTTCTGTAAATTTTTTCTTTTTAACTAGAGATAATTGTATTTAATGAACCCATCGTGTTTCCAGTTTACTGTGAACTTTTTCTCTCAAAGTCAGAATTTTTTCAGCTGTCGTTTGTTCTTCTAATTTGACAAGATAAATTGAGCTCCCTGTTACACTTCTTTATTCCTAAAATCTTCTTGATACGATAAATGTGATGAAATTCTTTCCTTTTGAGTTGTTTTAATACTTCAAAGCTTCTTTCCC
>NW_006790942.1:6266158-6273003 GCF_000442215.2 Lipotes vexillifer
ATCATTTTACTTGAGGTCTTGACCTCAGTTTACTCTAAATGAGATTTACTTCTTAATAATTATTTAGTGGACATAAAAACGTTTATTAGAAACTTGTGAGAAGAATACAAGTGTTTTTTAGGCAAAATGTTGGCCCTTTTAGGGTGAAAAAACCCCCACCAAAAATAGTAACAAATGTGTAGCTGAAATTGTTAGCCTTGTAGCAGTGATTGGATAAAAATAGCGGGGGGGAGATCATGACCACTTGTTTTCCATCATGGCTCCCCTATGGATGTTGATGGGTGGTTTGTAAAATCTCTGACATCCGTTCAGCTGCAAAGGCTTTGGTGCCTGAGCGTTTTAAGTGGACTGTTCGGTCATCTGAAATCTCTGTTTTTTTCTTTGGTATTTTGTCATTGTTTTTCTCATGGTTTTTATTTCCACGAAGTTCATCTGAACAGGCACTTTCTTTTTAAAAAGCTTTTATTTGAAATATTTACCCTTCAAGAATAACAGTTAAGCCATTAATGTGATATCGGAGCACTAAGTGATAGGATTTGCAGATGGGTCTGAGAAAATGACTAATTTCCTTTTCGTCTTTTTTTTTTTAGTTTTTATGGAATTGAACTTTAACCATAGTAGACTTTGAGCAGAGGTTTTTTATTTTGAAAGCAGCAGAAAGAGAAGGAAACAGTTGATACTGGCAAATGTTGGATTGGGAGATAAAGAGGGCTACAGCCTACGTCATGGCTGACCTCTTTAAGGAGAAGCGAATTATATGGGTATTTCCATTAGAAGACCTTTTATGTCCTGAGCAGAAAGCTAGCTGCCTGGAGATGTAACAGCAAGTAAGGAGGGGACACATGGTTGTTAAATTCTCACTGGATTTAAAAAGATTCCTAACCCAGCCACTGCAGTCTGGGGCTGGTTTTGTTTTATTTTTTTTCTTCATTTTCTAAGGTAGGTGATACTTGGGTTTTTGTTTCTGAGATGCCTCTGTAAAGGTGGTATTCATTTTCTCCTCTTCTGGCCTTTTATACCACGGCAAAACTAAATTGCAGCAGTGAACCGGCAGTTCATATTTTGTAAACTGTCTTAAAATAACCATTAGGTTTGTGGCTTTCAGCATCACACAGTCCCTGAACCTCCCTGTCCACTGTGAGTCTTTGACAGGAGCCTGTGGTTGCCACACCTGTGCAAAATAAGCCGGTAAGAAACCGTGATTTCGTCAGTTTCCTGTCACAGTGAGCAGAGATTGACACTGGTGGCTCCACGAGCGTGGTGTCTCCACATGCTTTCTGTAATGGCAGAAACAACACGCTCTGGCATAACTGTGCGCTCTGTGGGACACCCCCTGCCTCCAGACACCATCCCCCTCCCACCCTTTTTTTAAAAGTAGTTAGATATTTCAAGTATGTGTGAAATGCTGTGCTACATTTAATGGTTTATAGTCCTTAAGCCCTTATTGTACCATCTTTCTTTTGTTTTTACTACAGAATATATAGTAAGTAAATATATAACTTTGTTTGCAGAGAGTTTTTTTGTTTTTTTGGTTTTTTCTTTTTTTGCGGTACGCGGGCCTCTCACTGTCGTGGCCTCTCCCGTCGCGGAGCACAGGCTCCAGACGCGCAGGCTCAGCGGCCATGGCTCACGGGCCCAGCCGCTCCATGGCATGTGGGATCTTCCCGGACCTGGGCACGAACCCGTGTCCCCTGCATCGGCAGGCGGACTCTCAACCACTGCGCCACCAGGGAAAGCCCTGCAGAGAGCTTTTTATGTATCTTCTTACTTCAGTATTCCTTGAATGAGAACAATAGCAGTGAATGAAGGAACGGAAAATAATAGGTCAGTGTAAAAAAGGATCAACATTTAAAAATTAGTAAATTCTATTTTTTCAGAGCAGTTTTTAGGTTCACAGCAAAATTGAATGGAAGGTAGTTTCCATGCCAGTGACCCCTCCCATGCACCTCTCCCCCGACTCCACCTACACAGTGCATAGAGTGCCCGCCTTCCCCACTGCCAGCATCCTCCCCAGAGGTGTATTTGTTACCGTTGATTAACCTGCCCTGGCACAGTATTGCCGCCCCAAGTCCAGGGTTACACTTGATGTCCACTCTTGAGGTCGTTCGCTCTGTTGGTTTGGACAGATGTGTGGTGACATATGGCCACTGCTGTAGTGTTGTGTAGCATATTTTCATTGCCCTCACCGTCCTCTGCTGTCCATTCCCCCCTCCTTTTCCAGAATGTCCTGTAGTTGGAATCATACAGTATGGAGCCTTTTCAGATTGGTGTCTTTTGCCTAGTGATGTGCATTTAAGATTCCTCCATGTCTTTCCATGGCAAGCTCATTTCTTTTTAGTGCTGAACAGTATATTTTTTCTTAGAGATTAGCCAAGAAGCAGTCCACTGGCCACTAGCTCCTTTTAGCTGATAGTTTGAAAGAATTTTCATAATTCAGCATACTTTGAGTCTGTGGATATGTTTAAAATTATAAAGATTTTCATGCTGCATTTTATTTCAGTTTAGATTGTGACAGATTATGAAACAGTAAATATTAAAAAATGACTCAATAACAAGCATATCAGAACATTTACAATCCAGAGAGTGAGGTACCTTCAGTGGTTTTGTAGACTTTCCTTATTTAATTAAGCTTCCATCTCTCCAAGCATCTTTGGGGGACTACTCTTAGCATTAATTTCAGTGCTAAGTTGATATGTAGGTATAAACTTCATTACCTAATGGACATATTTCTGACTAAGTAAAAAATATTAGAGATGGATCTTACTGCCAAGCAATGACATGTCTATTTTAGAAAGTCAGATGTATCTGTAAAGGGAAAAGGAGTTCCTTCAGTGGAATACTTAAAACGACACAGGCTGCAAAGGCAGCCCTGGGAGGAGTTCCTGGCGTGCTTGCGCATGAGTCGTACTGATAAGTGTGTATGCACTGTCAAAGTTTCTGCAAGCTTGACAGTTGTAAATTACATTACCTTACCGTCATTTTTATGTCAGTGATACAGTATGTGTTTTGCATACTTTGTATTATTTATGTATTTAGTATAACATAACCCCTTCTCATACTTGCTAAGATGTAGATAAAGATGATTTCAGTGGGATATGCTAAAATGGCAAAATAAATAAGTAACTTAATAAATATTTAAATTTTTAGGTGTTTTTCTGATATATGACGTTTTATATAAATACGGTTAAGCTTTTTCATATGTAAATAACAGACTAATTAGCAAAAGAATAATGAAAACGGAATGTGTGTAACCTTCATTTTATAATGCATTTTGAGAATATTAATTTGCAGTAGCACTGTGAAATATTGATTATATTATATGTAGAATGGTGCTAAGTCTGGAATTAAAATTTCTTGAATAAAACTAAAGTGTTTTAGTTTTTTTGGAATTACTGGATTTAACTTATAAATTATATAATAAGTTTAAGTATCTGCATAGCATTGGTGTTAGAATTTTCTTTTCTTCTTTTCTTTTTCAGGCTCAAACTGCCTTTTCTGCAAACCCTGCCAATCCAGCAATTCTATCTGAAGCTTCTGCTCCCATCTCTCAAGATGGAAGTAGGTTTATACTTTGGGTTCATTCTCCTTGAACAGAGATACTTGTTAAGCCTTCTTTTGCTGAAATAGGGAATCCAAGATTTTTTTTTTAACATATACAGCATGAAATGGTGGTTAAAGCTCTAATAGTAAGAAGAAAAAGAATGTTCATTTCAAAAAATAACCCTTTAATCAAGAAAGTGAACTGTGACTATGAAGGTGTGTTTTATGACTTAATGAAAATTAAGTTAAATGGAACTCGCTGGCTGAACTGTTCTCTCTTTGCAGGGCTCGGGGCGGGGGGGGGGGGGGGGGGGGGGGGTTGGTAGAGTTGAAATTTCCAGCCGCCTCCTTTTGAGGGAACTTCCCAAATCCTGGAATCTCTCCCCGGGTTTCATATTCTTCTTTCCTGGTCCCTTTTCCTTCTAAGTTCATAGGGATTCAGGGCAGAACCCTTAAATAACATGACTTAAGATACAAAAGGAGTGTTAAATGGGTTTTTATGGCCTGTCATCTTACAACATTGTTTCTTTTAGAAAATTCATTTTAAGTCACAAAGCATGTCAAAAAGAGCTTTTGAAAATAGTACCTGACTTTACTACTCGGTTAAATACTGTCAGTATTGAAATGTACTGTTTCCAAGATTTCATTGGTATGTGGTTTTAACATTCTTAAAATGATACGACACTAAATAAATTTACAAGCTTTCAGTTTGTTTTTTGTAGTTCAGAAGAATCATTTCATAGCTGTGTTTACTGAATGAATTTAAAAAGTAGTTGACTGGACAGTGTACATGTTGGTCAGTTCTTAAATGGAGAATCAGTGGTATGTTTACAAAATTCCTAAGCAAATAGGTTTAAGAAAAAGGAAAGGCAAGGTAATTTGGAAAAATTATTTCTACTCTTGAGTATTGGGAAATCTGAGGTTTCAGTTCAAATGTCTTATTTTACTTTCATCTTTAACTTTTTCTATATTTTCCACCTCTAATTGTCATTACAGAGAGAGTGGGATTTTCCCGATTGCTAATTTAAATCCATCTTAGATTTTATAAGTTAAATGTAATTTTTTAACACAAGTAAAAGTCCATAATAACAACAGTTTTTGACTCTTCTACCAGTGTTTTTTCTGTATTCATTTATTCGTTTATATTAGATCTCTATCCTAAACTGTATCCGGAGCTCTCTCAGTACATGGGCCTGAGTTTAAATGAAGAAGAAATACGTGCAAATATGGCCGTGGTCCCTGGAGCACCGAGTCAGGGGGTATGTATAGTGTGATTTTGAAGTATATGACATCATACTTTACACGTAGATATAAGCTAACTCGTCTTTGTGGCTGACTCACAAATGTATAACTTTAGCATTGACCTCTTCTCAGGAATTTGTGTAGTCTACTTACGTGCTATGACCGCTTTTCTAATTTATTAGGAGTTAAAGATTCGGGTGCCTCTGACTGGTCCATCCTCCTTCATCTTCTGCATTTAGTCAGTTAAAGATCTAGTGATTCTGTTTCTACTGTGTGTCTTCTATTCATGTAATCCATTCCAGTCCTGGGTATAACCCTATTCAGGGTTTCTATACTTGTAACCTAGATTATTATAGTAGTCTCTGACTTTTCCTCTAGTAACTTCTTATATCAAACAGTACTAGGCTGCTGCTAGACTCATCATTCTGAAATATAGGTCTGTCATACCTTCTTTTTGCTCATAATCTTCTAACATTAAGTCTAAAGTTCCTTGTAATTAGACACCAAATTCTCGGCTTAAATATAGTGTATCTCAGTCTTTTGTTAAGATTATTGCGATAAGACCATAGTACTTTATAGCATTTGTCATAATTATAGGTAAATGCTTAACTTCATGTAGATGGGGTCCATGTCTGTGTTGTTGCCATGACCCCAGTGCTTAACACAGTACCTGGCTTTTATTTATTCACCAAATATTTATTAAAAACTTATATCAGTCAGGACAGTTGGGACAATAGAAACCACACTGCATTTTTCAACAGAGATAAGAAATCACACAGACAGGTTGAAGAATTTAAAAAAGCAAAAGTGGAACGCAGATGTAATTGCAGAAGGTAGCTGCTTTTCCTGGGACTGGGGCGCTACACAGGGTGGAGGTTGGAATTATCAGAGCTGACAGGCATGGTGGAAGAGCCCCGTGACCTGGGCCTCAGAGGCGGGGACCCTGGCTGTGGGTACTGGTGCCTCTGAGGGGTTGTGCCAGGGAGGCTGGTCCTGGGAGTGTCAGTAAAACCTGGAGAATGGAATCAACTGCTGTCAGCAGCGTTAAGGGATAGACGCAGGCAGGAGGAACGCGTATGCTGGGTGCTAACCAGAAGCCCCCGGCAGAGGAGTGTGTCATTTGCATGGTCAGGCCCCAGCCGCACCAGCTAGGGTGGGTTTGGAGCTGACAGTAGCTTATACTTGGTGCTGCCTGCTCCTCTGACCATTCAGTATATCCACACGCTTCCTTATAGTTTCCCCTTAAAAGATGCAGTTCTTCCTAAGATTGAGGTTCAGCAAGTATTTTCTATTAAGGGAACCATGGTAAGTATTTTAGGCTTTGCTAGCCACATATGTCAGTACAGACAGAGAACTCGAAGGCCTTCAGGCAGAAGTGGACTTGGCAGACCTAGAGACAAGGCCTAGGGGATGGGCAGACAAGGCAGAACATGGCAGCAGATGGCATTGGAGGGGCTGGCATTGGAAGGGTAGTCAGGGCCAGGTGGCCTGCAGCCTCGTAGAGCATGGTAAGGGATTGGGCTCTGAGTTGTGGGAGTGACATAATCTGATTTATTTTAAAAAGGTTTCTGTGCTTGCTGTGTGGCGAATGAACAGAGGACAAGATGGACGCAGGGAGACTATCTGGAAGGTTATTGTAGCTGCCCTTGGCAGGAGGGGGCAGAGGTCACGTGGTGTTGATCATGCGGTCTTCTTAGTGAGAACGCTAGGCAAGTGCTTAACAAAACTTGCTGGAAAGAATGAAGATTTCTTTTCCAAAAGTAAAGCCTGCTCCATAGCTGCTCCTTTTTTTGTCCTATATTCCAGCTAAACTAAATAATTCATTTGCTTAAGTATTTCTTTTTCTATCCTATTACCTAATTTTCCTGTGCTCTTACAGCTATTATCATTGACTTTTTGTAATTCTTCAAAAGTTACATTTTCTGGTATTGTGTTCTAATTTGTAGTATAGCTCTGTGTGTGTTACTCCGATAGACCATCAACTTTAGAATATGGTATCATAATTACCATGAATTGTGAACGAAAAAATTTGCAATCTGTGGTATGTGTGTAACTGAGGTTCC
>NW_006790942.1:6273013-6297804 GCF_000442215.2 Lipotes vexillifer
CTTTCCCTATCATTGCTGCTCTGAGCATCACAATTATTAGGTAGATCAGAGCTTTTTATGACAGATTCCAATTAAGAAGCCTTGGTAATAAATAAGCTCTTCCCTCACTGTCTCTGCGAGAGGTAAAGGGTCCACTTAAAACAATAAACTGATTTTGGTCAAGAAAACTTGAAAAAAATGAGGACCTTGAAACAGTGGTACCTGACAGAGTCCCTAGTATAAGCTCTTCTAGGGCTGTTAGGTGTGTCTGTTCAGTTGGTTAATCCATAGATGTTTATCACTGGGGACGAGAAATACCATTTGACTGTCTTGTGTGTGTCAGCACCCGTATAACATGCACTTTTCATCCTGACAGTGGAGCTGTGAGCTAAGAAGTTTTCCCCTTCTATAGAAACTCTGAAAGCGTAAGTAGATTGTGGAAGATCAGGCCGTATAAAAGAAGCCTCTGGAAAATGCTGAGTGAATTTCAAAAGAATGATATGGCCTTTATAACGTTCGAGGATAATTTGGCTTGAAGACAAGCCAAAGGACACATGAAATAAATGCCAGTGGATTCATGAGGCAGCAGAGTCTCTTGGAGACACAGACATGTGGGAATACGTTACCTGAAGAATGTCTTTAAAAAAAAAAGTCATTTTTGCAAAAAATCAAATTGTATCTGAAGGAAGTAACTTTCAGATTGTATTTTGGGAAACCACAACTGAATACATTCAAGTAAATGATCATTTTAGATTTTTTCAGGGAGAATGTTTCTAAATATTGACAGGTTGTGTATGTTTCTGTCAGCAGTTGGTAGCAAGAGCTTCCAGCATGAACTATATGGTGGCTCCTGTAACTGGTAATGATACTGGAATCCGCAGAGCAGAAATTAAGCAAGGGATTCGGGAAGTCATTTTGTGTAAGGATCAAGATGGAAAAATCGGACTCAGGCTTAAATCCATAGATAATGTGAGTATTTTGTACAATTTATTTGAATTTGTCTGAATAGTCATTAAATGATCAACGTTAGAATCATTTAAAATGTAGGCGCTTTAATTAGTTTTTTTTGTTTTTTGTTTTTTTGTTTTTTTGCGGTACGCGGGCCTCTCACTGTTGTGGCCTCTCCCGTTGCGGAGCACAGACTCTGGACGCGCAGGCTCAGCGGCCACGGCTCACGGGCCCAGGCGCTCCGCGGCATGTGGGATCTTCCCCGTGTCCCCCACATCGGCAGGCGGACTCTCAACCACTGTGCCACCAGGGAAGCCCTTTAATTAGTTTTAATGGTGCTCTGTGATCGAGAATATTTTAAATCTGACTTTCCACTTGGAGATGCCGCCCTGTTCTGAAGAGGCAGAGTTGGGACTTCTAGCATTACCTTGAATGAAATTTTTTTTTCTTTTTTGAGTCCTTTACTTGGAATAAAGTTGACTAGTCTGCATGTAAACATAACATAGTTTATACAAGTAGGATTCTGGCACTGAAATAGGGCAACACATGAGGAAGTTAAGGGAAGACTGACCAGTGAGAATCAGTGGTCTTGTGATGTGTGTTTTTAAACTAAATGAAGATCATATAACTTGTTGTAATGTGGTTTTACAGGTCTGTTATTTCCATCCTTTAGTTTGGGTTTAATGAGGCATTTTCTAGGCAACAGTGACTTTCAAAAGTACTTTAGGGTTACTTTTGCCTCTCACCAGATTGAAGAAATAAAACCCTGTTGCTCTGAGGAAACATTTAGGAATGTTGAGGATGTGCCGAGTCTTCACCCCGATTTGTGGGTTTATGCATTATTTATTGGATTCCTTTTCAGTCTTCGGTCTTCTTAGCTCAGTGTGACTACCTTTGCACATAAAAAAGGATGGTGTGGCCCATGGCGGAAGGTGGCTGAGGGCATTGTGTTTTTCTTTGCATACTCATGGCTTGTGCAAGACGCATGAGCTTGCTGCTCTGGGAAGCTCGGACTTCTCTGCTCTCCCTTCCTGTTCGGTGAAGAGAGTACAACGCTGCCCCTTCCTCTGTCCTAAAGAAGGAGACCACACTCTTCACAGCCCATCCCCCATAGCAGTTATCCTTGCAGTGGGTTTGTCCACTTGGCTGAAGCTCATTGGTCCAGCCACTTTGCTGGGTGCCACCTAGTTTTCAGGCACTGCCCTAAAGTGTAAGACATGCGACATCATGTCTGACCCAGCTTAAGGTGGGAGAAAGGATCTAGCCTTATAAATGCTTTCGTATTGTTTTACCATGCTTCCTTTTCCTCTTTATGCTTGCTTATTTATATTGTGCTCAACGTCTGAGATTGAGAGTTTACATAAGTAAAAATAGCCCTGTGGGTTTAGTTCTCAGTTAATTGTACTTGAGTTTTCTGTATTTACTTCATAGTTGATTCTTTTAAGAACTGGAATGGTATTGAATGTGCCCACCTTTTTAGACTGTTAAATCTAATCGTAGTGATTATGCATAATTTAGCAAGTGGGTAAAGGAATTCTTCAGCTCAAAAGGTAGAGTTCTGACCTTAGACTATCATTTTTTAACCTGTAAGAGAAATCACACAACTTCTAACACTTTACTCCCTTTCCCCCTAAATAATGATCAGGTGCTAATACCTGTTTGGTATTCTATCAAACTCATAGAAGCTTACATTTATTATAGTAATCTGACTTTATTTTCCTTAGTCTTTTTATTCCAGGATGGAGGGGGTGATGGAGGTTGGTCGGGTGGGTCATGATTTGAGGTAGAAATTACCAGAGATCTCACTTTTTTACCTATTTCTTAGGGTACTGCCTTGATAAAGTTTTCAGTTTCATTCTTGGGGATAATGACACATCGTCATGTAATTTTTTTTTTTTTAAATAGGGTAGATTCCTAACCAGTTGGTTCGTAATTTTCCAGCATTTTTAAACATGTAACAGTGGTAAATGACCAATGATTTTCCCGTTCTCTAGGGTATATTTGTTCAGCTAGTCCAGGCAAATTCTCCATCCTCGCTGGTTGGTCTGCGATTCGGGGACCAGGTGCTCCAGATCAACGGGGAGAACTGTGCTGGCTGGAGCTCCGACCGAGCACACAAGGTGCTCAAGCAGGCTTTTGGAGAGAAGATTACTATGACCATTCGTGACAGGTGAGCTGACTAAACAGTTCACAGGGAAACTCAAGACTAGTTTCCCTTTTCTTGGGCTTTTAAGATGGTGTGAACATAATATTTTGTTGCAGAAAATGATCCAATGTTATTGATTAGCCTTATACTCTTGCACTTGTGCAGTGCAGATTTTTCTTACATAGTTTGACTTTTTAAAATTAGCATTCTGGTTTAGCATACAGAGCTTATAAAAATTGGTCCTCTATAAGAAGTTACTTTCCTTTCTTAATCTGTTTCTCTAGAAAAAAGGATAGAAAGGTAACTAAGCCGCAGGCGTCTCAGCCTTGCTTTCCGGTTTCCTGCTCAGGGTAGACACGTGGTACAGGGCCCCTGCAGAACTCCACGGGGTCTGCAGGTTCAGAAAACCCAGTCTGGCCTTTTGGGTGGATGAGACTCTAGTTGTCAGGTGGGAGGATGGAACGCTTTCTTTAGCTTGTTTATTTATAATGGAAACATTCAGCACATGTACTGCGGGCTTCCTTCCCGGCCACATGGGCATTGAGGGTAGACCTGTATCACACTGTTAGCTTTGGGGGTTTTATTCGTCTTAGTTAAACTTGTTTTATCTACATGTGTGTTTCCATTTCTCACACATGGTAGGTGCTGCGTAAACATTTTGTACAGGAATCTAAGGAAAATTTCAAAAAGTAACTTGGACTAACACGAAGACATGACTGTTGTGAAGTTTATAATGTGCAGTTCGTATTTTGTCATGAAACCTGTGCAGTCACGTGGCAGCAGAGTTGCAGAGTGGGCAGGTGCAGCTGGCGGGCGGCCGGTGCATGCAAGCACACGGCCGTCTTAACTGCCTTTTCTCCTAAGGGGCTGGGGAGCTTCCGTCTTGCTGCTTCTGTGGTTCTTCTAAAACAGAGCAAAAATATCTTCTGTAAAGTTTTCAAAATCAAGATGTGAGAAATATTTTAAAGGTTCTAAACGAAATAAGTATTTCCTAAGAAAAATTAAGCTCCAGGAAAGTTAAAAAAGAAATTCATTTTTAAGACTGATTTTTGTTCAAACCTATCTTCATGTTAAATTAGTGAGTACTGTAATTTCAGGGAATGGGTGTATTGATAACGCTTCATGCAGTTTAAGTCTTCGATGCTTATAAGAAGGAAATTGTAAGTTAGGCAAACCGTAATGGAGAGAATTTCTGAAAAAGTCATCTTTTGCACTAAGATGTACAAAATCCGTGCCATACGTACTGAGTAGCTCTTCTGGTAAACGGTGAGTTTATTGTGAAAAAGTATCCAGTATGTCAGAATGGAAATCCATGAAAATGCTTACTTTGGAATTAAAGTTTTAATTGAAGCCATTATGTTCACAGGCCCTTTGAACGGACAATTACCATGCACAAGGACAGTACTGGACATGTTGGCTTTGTCTTTAAAAATGGAAAAATCACATCCATAGTGAAAGATAGTTCTGCAGCTAGAAACGGTCTTCTCACGGAACACAACATCTGTGAGGTCAACGGACAGAATGTCATCGGACTGAAGGTCAGGAGCACAACTTGGGACTCATTCTGCTGCAGTTTTATTTTAGCAAAAACATCTTCATTTGTCTATTTCACTGGTGCTGTTATTGACCAACATGTAGAAATTCAGTGGGGTCCTGGGCTCTGGCTGTGCTCTGTGCTGGCCGTGCTCTCAGGGTGGGGCTACCACCTGGAATTGTGGCTTCTGTAGCGGGGTGGGGCTAGGCTAGATCTCTGAAGTCCCTCGACCTAGAACGGTGGAGACCTGAGCGTTGAAGATTTTGAGGACACTCTGGGTGAATGATTGCTTTTGTCAATCCAGGAGTTGTAGGAAATGTGCAGTAGTTTAGTAGTTCATTCTTATGGTTTATTCCCACCACATATTCCTCAATAGAACTATTCAATAGAACTATTTTGAGATCTAAAGGTTTTCATTAAGACCTGCTTGTTTCATTAACCTGGGTTAAGAATACACAGCTAGCCGAGGGGCTCTGGTAATACTGTTTTATGGGGACAGTGATTTGATCGTGAGTGATGAGAAGAATGATTTGTTGGCTGATATTTTCCACTCAGTTTACTTAACAGTTACCACTGATGAAATTGTGATTCTGTTGAATTAAAACTTGGTAAAGAAACTAGAAAAACTATAAATACCAAGGGTCGGGATTTTAGAGACATACATATATATATATATATATTTTTTTTTTACCAACAATAACTTAGTTTTATATGTATTTAATAAAGCCTCAGTAGAATTAATTTTCGTTGTGTATTTTCAACAGGACTCTCAAATCGCAGACATACTGTCAACAGCTGGGAATGTAGTTACTATTACAATCATGCCTGCTTTTATATTTGAACATATTATTAAACGGTAAGTAGACAAATTCTTCATCCTGATGCTACGTTCACGTGACCTCATAGAAGCACTGTTGTGCTTCTTGTAATTCTCAAACCTTTGGGTGGTTTTTTTTTTTTTTTAACCTAAGAGATGGCATTGGCATTATCTAGAAATTTGAAGTAAATTATTTAAATCAGAGGAGGATGACCCCTCACAAATTCCCAAGTATGGAATAAAATCCACTTCCTAAATTTTGATGTTTCCTAGTAGAAAAAGGTACACAGCAGAGGGGGGCAGGCTCTCGTCTCAGTTTTCACTGAAAGCGTAGTTGTGGTCTGCCTGCAGCTCCTCTGCTCAGTAGATGCCTACTTGTGGTTCACGAAGAATTCTTGCATGTGGGGTGTTGGAGAAACCGTCTTTTTCTTTTGGCTGCGTTGGGTCTTCGTTGCTGCATGCGGGCTTGCTCTAGTTGCGGCAGCTTCTCGTTGGCGGAGCACGGGCTCTAGGCACGCGGGCTCAGTAGTTGTGGCACACGGGCTTAGTTGCTTGGTGGCATGTGGGATCTTCCCGGGCCAGGGCTCAAACCCGTGTCCCTGCACTGGCAGGCGGATTCTTAACCCCTGTGCCACCAGAGAAGCCCTGGGGGAACAGTCTTGATTCCCGGGGAGCATCTCAGGAGGCAGCAAACCGTGTGGGGTGTGCTGTCCGTCCTCAGGAATGCGGACTGGAAAGCTGAGGAGGGGAGAACAGCAAGGGGGCGGCCAGGGCTGTCTGCCCAGCAGCTTTTACACTCTGGCTTGGCTAAGCCAGTGTAGAATTCTTCTTGCAGAATCTACCTTGCATGTGGAAATAGAATTTAAAATATTAAAAACATCCCACCTGTAATGGTTTGTTTCAGCTTCTGGGTAGAATGCAGCTAGCTGCTCTTGGGGTCTTGGCTGGGAGAGTTGTCAGGACTGATCCTGCAAGAGCTCACTTTTCTTAAACCAGTAATAGCTCCCACCCACTTCCTGCCAACAAGTGGCATTGTTGTTTTCTGTCTTAACTATCCAGCCTTGATACACAAAGATACAAGGACTTTTCTGTATCTTATCTAACTTTACTAGCCAGGATGCAGATAGCTTTTCACACTGGGTATTTTGCAAACAACTGGGTTACCTGAGACCCTTAAAAAAACCTTCCCCCGCATTCCACCTTGATGCTAAGAGTGCTAGTTTCGATTGGAGTTTTCTGGGAACCTAAACCTCTGTATTTAATAAAAGTGACTCTCTTGTAGGATGGCACCAAGCATTATGAAAAGCTTGATGGATCACACCATTCCTGAGGTTTAGAAGCCACGGCACAGTAGAAACTTGACTGAAGTTCTCCCGTTTACATCTCTGGCAACTTACCTTTATATTATGCACATGAAGCTTTCTAGGAGCCAGCAAGCATCTGCTGCATGAGGACCTTCCTGTCTTACAGTAGGGCTGGGAATCTTACTGTTTGATCTGATATCTTGTTCAGACTTCAAGATAGTTGTAGCCTTATCCTGATTTTATAGTTGAAAGACTTACTTTTGTAGACTAGTGTCTTTACTGGAAACCAGATGCTTTTACAGCCCGTGTCATTAGGATGACTGATGCAGGCTCAGCTCTGTTGGAACCAGTCACCTTCAACCCGGGGTATCAGGCAGTGCTGTTCATATCACTTTAGTTCTATGGTATATGTGCATTTTTACTGTTACCATAGTACATTTAGAATGATTACATTTTTCTTTCAGTTCTGTTTGTATAAAACACCAATTAAGTAACACTGGTTTCATTCCATGTAAGCATTATTTTTCAGTGTGCAAGAGACTGTATTGACTCTCATTACGTTTTAACTACCTTAATATGCTTGGACTGTCACCTTAACAAACAATGTTAAGCAATCTAGAATAAAAGCCAAACTATTGCTGCCTTTCCAACACCCCCAACGCAGTTCTCTGTTAAACTGAAATGGACACTAGCCCGGAGCAGTGTAACGGTACATGCTGAGCAATAGCACAGCTGCTTAGCTGCATTTGAGGTTTTCTAGTCCTTGTGTAATGGAAACTTTTCCTCTCAAAGTTACTGGTATCACTTTCTGAGACATGAAAATGAATCACTATATATGTAATGTAAAAATTCTTGTACTAAATAGGATAAACTTTGACTTCTTTTTCACGTGTAGATTAAGTGGGATAATACCTGGTTTCGGCACTTACACGTAACCTAGCTGTCTTAGCATGCTAGCCTGGTAATTTGTTCCATTTCCTGACCCCTCCCTGCAAACAGAATGACAGCGACACTTCATCCTGATTTGTTCTTCCTTCCTTCTCTTTGGTTTATGACTATTCTATTTTAATTGAAAATGTATAAATAAAGTTAGATTTTAGTCTGTCTGTCATTGCATCATTGGAAACATTAGGCCTGGGGGAGTGAGTCACCTCCCAGAGCGGCAGCCACCTGGGAGCCTGAGGAAAGCCCCTCTGTACCACGAGGGCCTGAGTGTCGGGAGCAGGGCCTCCAGCCGGGAAGCTGGCCCGCACTGAGCCTAGTGATTCTCCCTAGGGGCCCCCAGGCCGAGTCATAGTTAAAAATTCAACATACACCAGGGCTTACACCAGGGCTTGTAAACGGTGTAGGAAAATCTTACATCGCATACTTGCTGTGGTTCAGAGGTCGTCAGTGCTACTGCTTTACAGCTTACCTCGTGCGAAATTCAGAAAAGCCAAGCACGGCACGTTTCTCAGTTTGATTCTCTACCTCGGCATCTGGACTTCGGTCTGAAGGGTAGTTACAGAAGTCGAGGATGATGTTCACGGTACTCTCAGGGTTTTCTAGAAGGATCAGTACTCCAAGTACCCAGTACTTTGTTAATAAATCATTTAAATGAGAAAATGAAAACTGCTTTCATTACAGAAAAATATTTTTTAATGTCATAGAAAAGATGAGCATTTAAAAGCTATAATGAAATAAACCATTCCCATACACTGTAAACTGTTACAAGAACTGCTAATCCTTCCCCAGGGTCTTAGAATCTGGGGCCAGTCGGTTATAGAAAGTAAGCACTCCATGGAAACACACATCCCAAAACCCAGTGGGCAGCAATTGTGTCGAGTAGAAAGACATAACAGAGTGACTCGGCAGCAGAGAATACTCACATTTTCTTGGGAAGTTTCCCCAGCTGGTTTGGTATCTCTTAGCTACGCCCTCTGCCACCCAGACTTGCCTTCTGACATCGTCATCCCGGGCTGACCACCTGCCTTACATGTTAACGTTGTTCTCCCAGTACTGCCACAGCCCCATCTGCCTTAGAGCATCACAACTAATGGCTTTCAGTGAAGTCACCAGGATTTATAACATTTAAAACCACAAATCTCTCATGTGGTAAGACTTCTGATTACTATAATTGCACATTCACCAGTGTTCGTTTAAAAGTTTGGTTTAAAAAAGCATTACATAGAGTTCAATAATATTCGAGGAAAAGGCACTTAATACTGCAATTTCCAGAACATAATTTGTCTGTCTTCCCCTCCCGTGATGACACTGCTACACTGGTCGTTCATCCACATACACGTTACGGCACCTGCGAGAAGAGGCGTGTGGTTAGGGGGTGAGCTGACCAGGAGGTACCACGTGGTCTTGTCCTATAATACAATGTGCATGAACTCAGAGTAACTACTCAGTACAAGGAACTTGGGAGGTGAATAAGCAACTATTTGAATGTAGAGCTAAAGCGACTGGGAATTGCAGAGCAATACAAGTATTATGTACACCTGTGACAAAAGTCAGGCGGCAGATGAGAGAAGGGCGAATTGGTGTGAGTTTGCTGGTTTACTTCCGTTTCTATCAGGAGTCAAAGTGTTATTTAAAGCTCGTGAGCTGGGGAAGAAAGGCATAGACAGGTCGCTTCAATGTATGATGTTACGAAGAAATAACCACACACAACAGTGACAGAGGGAAGAGAGTGAAGGTGGGCAGTCAGTAGATACTTATAACCATATGTGGCCATTACAAGAATTAACCATAAATCCTCCAAGTGCTTGAGAGGAAAGGAGGACATGCAGATGTACGCAGTGAAAAACCAACGGGCAGGATGATGACGCGCACAGCAGCGCATCCTTCAATAATATGAGACATCTCCAGAAACCCAGCTGCAGAGTCTTCCCAGGACGAGGCCCGGGATGGGGGTCTGTGGGAGGAAGACTTCATTTCCACTGTGATTCATTACTTTTGTACCGTTTCCATTACTTTTGTATTGTTTCTTTCTACCGTGTGCATGTATTAAATGACATACAGCTTTTACTTGGCTTTTAATTCTCCATGTGGAAGTTAAAAACTTCCATTCTGGAGTCGAATGTCTCTCAACCCAAGAGATGCAGATGGCCTGGCCAGCCAGGATCTGGAGGGGAACGTCCACGGCACAGAGGACACACGGGGAGTTTTCTGCTTGAGAAGGGCTCGTCTGCTGGTGGGAAAAGCAGGTTTGGTGGGGTCAGGTCAGCAGCAGACAGCTTACCTGTGTGGCCCTGGATTCTCTCCCTGATCTTCCCCCCGAGAAGGTCCCAGACAAGCAGCTCACCGGACTGACTCCCGGATAAAACAGAATTTCCGTCCCAGAGAAAGCACCTGCAAGAAGGATTCAGAAATCATCCTTTCATCGTTGGTCATGAAGGAAGGGCCAAAGCAGGCCCTGCGCCGTGATCGTGAGCCTGCCCATAAATGTCCACCACGAGTAACCCGAGAAAGTGCACCTCTGGGGCTCGTCCGAAGTCACAGAAGAGATGAGCATTCCTGTCTGCACATCGACGACATTTAGACAGCCGTCTTCTCCTGCGCTGAGGACGTGGCGACTGTCTGTAACACAAGGCGGAACGTGGATACGGGTTACAGCTTCACAAGCGTGGTTTAGATTAATCTGAGATTTTACTGCTGAATCCAGGGGCCAAATGTTCGCTTGAGCTACAGCTACTTGTTGTATTTAACCAATGATGACTAGCCTCTCCCTGAAATGCTTCTGTTTTTAAGACACTGGGCTGATGACCCTTAGGTGTGAATTCACTTACACCTTATAAATTGATTTCTCCAGTGAGGTGAGGAATTAAGAACAGTACCTGATACTGCTTTTCTAATAGATACAAATACCACATATACCGTATTTGACCACAAAGCAGCTTTACCCATAGGCAAAACCTCTTTCTACCAGCAAACAGTGCTTTTCTTTTTATATTATTACATATTTCAAAATAATAATCCCAGTTGCCCTGGTGTTATCTGTATTAAAAAGGCTAATACTACCTGGGCTGAAAGCAGTATCACATACAGTCCCTGAGTGACATGGAATCTGGTGCAATATGGTGGCTGCAGTGAGGTCCCAAATAGTCACTGTGCCTTCTTTGGTGCCTGAAACCAACAGTGTGCTTGCAGCGCTTAAACTGATTGTATCGACCTAGAGGAGAAAACAGACAGTACTTCATTTAGAATCATGGTCACTGAGCTGTGATTCCCCAGACCATTCTTTCAACACCACCTACTGAATGATAATTCGTTTAAAAGTGAAATTCTTCATATGCCAGTGAATACAATGAAGTATATTGCTGGGGTCAACGTAACACTCTTTTTAAAAGAGCCTAAAATGGACCGTCTCAGAATGATAACTCCTTGAGTAATAAGTGGTAGCAGGGTGCCAGACTGCCCGAAGCACGGCGGCTCCACGATCACCTGGGGAGGTGGGGATCTCTCAGGGTTATCCTCGCACGCCCTTGAACTATACACAGTAAATAATATGTCTCAACCCCAGTCAGTCTGCTGACCATGCAGATTCGGCATCAGTTCACAACCTCAGAGGAAAGGCAGTACCACAGGCCACGGCAGGAGATGCGGCCGTGACCTCGTGGAGACAGAGCGGGTGAACAGGACGCGGTGCCAGCCTTGTGCGCCTGCTGCACGCACCATGCAGACAGGTTGGTGTCCTCGCCCTAGACAGAGGGCCCCCTTTCCACCCTTGGTGTCAGAAAACACATCTAGTTGCCCCGATAGTGTGAGGATACCCAGGTATTCAACGTCGTGCTCAGACACCGGTCTTTTGGAAGTCTAGCTGGACGGTAGCTAATTCTCAAAGAAACAGCAAACTGGAGGAAAAAAGACAAGACTCAGAAGGCCAAAGAGCTCCCAGAAAAGAGCTGAGAGTTTGCCTGTGCTCTCCCCTCTGATGAGCAAAATAAGCAAAGCAAAAGATCGTAAACCCACAAGTGAAGCCAAGAGCCTCCACCACCCCGGACGGGTCAGCTGGGCTCCCGTGCAGCTCTGTTGCCGGTACTCACGCTGACATCGTGCTCCAGCTCGGCCAGCAGGTCAAACTGGTGTCTCCTGGAGCCTGGCATCTCTGCAGGAATCCCGGACCACACCTAGGACGGGACCCATTGCAGAAGGTAGTTGTAAACACTATAAAAGCATTTCTAAACACGTGCAGGAAAAACTCTCCTGACTGACCAACTCCCCAGCTGCCAACAAAATGAAATGTCGTGAGGCTCGGTCCCTCTGCCACATGCCTGAGCTTTTATTTCCGCCACCACGTGCTTCCTGAGAGTCTGCTGTACCCGTGTCTGCTTCCATCTCTTGCACTTGCTGCTGTGACTTAAGTATTATGTGAACTAAAGAAATCAAAGTGCGGAAGTCTATTAAGGTTTTGAGAAAACTCAAAAAGGCAATTCACCAAAAAAATCTACTGAAATCACACGTAGGCAAGAAAACTTACCTACAAGAATGTCCCCCTCAGGGGCGGGGGCACAGAAATGATGAAAACCTCTTGAAGGAATTCTAATGGTTTTAGGTTCTTGCTTTGTTTATATAAATGCAAACTGGAAACCAAAGAGGATGAATACTGCTGTGGTTTATGCAATAAAGCTGTGCAGAATTCCGAAGAAAAGGCCAGGTATGGTTCTACGTCAATAATGGTGAAGGAATGTGTGTTTCTGTGTTCTGACTTTAAATACAATGTCTTGCCTTACAGTGATTCTCCACTTTAACTTGATATTTACTGATCAGCTGCTAGCTCCGTAGCTGCGTGAGGTAAGAGGGGCTGCGGTATATGTTTCCCTCTAAGTCCGCTGTCTAATGAACCACCCAACCCCCAGCAGAACACACAGGACAAACTCAGGAAAACATCCCCTTATATTAAGACGTGCACACACTAAACACAGGCAATTCACCTTCCACATCCTTATACATCACTCACACTTTGTGAAAAAGTGACAACACGTCAACAGCAGGGAGCTGAATGGCTTATAATATTTGTATTATCCAAACATTTTAATTTAGAAATTGTATATAAACCTTCACAGTAGAGTCCCATGACGCAGAATACAGCCTGTTGTCATGCCAACAGATCTTGCTAACAGCATCATCGTGTCCCATTAATGTGTCTTGGCGTCTTCCAAATGCAATGGAATAAAAATAGCTAACATAAAAGATAATGAGAACTATTAAGACAGCATTCCAGCTTGATGTTAAGACTCTTAAATACATTTTCAAGAAACTTTAGATCATTTAATTCTATACTTATTAAGGCCCAGTGGAGTTACAAATTACTTGTTCTCATGTTACTAAACCAAATACTCAAAATGAGAATTTAAAACTAGAAATTTCCAGGTCTGGCTCATCTGTGTTTTCACCTCAATTTAAAAACTTAGAGGAATATAGAGTCCGACTGGAGAAATTACTAGATTCAGATAATCACATCCAAATCCAACTATGCTCATCTGTTCCCTTTTGAAAACAATGGGAGATCCGCCCTCTCCTGCTTCACGTCCACAAAGGGAGCTGCACTGCGTGCGGAATCGCAGGGGGGCCCGCACAGATACATACACATTGTTATCCCACGAAGAGCTTACGACAGTGGCATCTCCTGGTAAAAGTAAACACGATGATAAAGCCTGAAATACAAATGATCCAACATTAATAATTTACAAAACTTAGTGAATCCTTAATGGGGTAAAGCTATCTTACAAGTTCCCCCCAAAATTAATGATCAAATTCCATTCATGTTGGCCTTCCTCACATTCATGAAGTTTCTTTTCATCTGGCTAATTCCAGATGCCTAGTTTCTTCCCAAATGTAGGAAAGTCAAAGGGTGTCGAGTGCATGAGGACCTAGCCTGACGGTCCTCACTGCCCTGGGCTGAGGGACCCCTCCTCACAGAGTGAGTCGCGAGGGGTGCAGGTGGGGACTGTCCTCAAGAATCCAAACACCGGCTCTGGGTTACAGACTCAGGTGGGGAAGGAAAGCTTCCAAAAGTCTTTAGGGAATTTCAGAATCTTTCGGATGATTTACATTAACAATAAAATGTATTTTTTCAGAAGAACTGATTTTCTAGTATTAGGTATCCTATCAACTCAGAAATGCATTAAATTAGGTAAGCAGCACACAGACATTTAGTCTGGCAGTTCCAAAAAAGGCAAGATTTACTAAGGAGAATTCTACTTTCTAGGTTACAAATAAAACCACAATAACATAAGAGGCAACCTGAAAAAATTTCTAATTTAGAAGGAATCTATCTAAGGCATTCTGAACAGAAATAAGCCCGATTGCTTGGGAAGAAACAAACTGTCATATATCCGTGTATATAAAACAAACTGCAACATGAAATTCCACCATGACACTGATGTGAAATTAAAATGAACTCACCATATTTGAAAATGATATACTTCTTTGTAGCATCTTGGATTCTTTGGAAAACATCTTCAAGGTGGAATCTAATAATGACAAAGCAAACATATAAGAAAGATTTCCTGACCCTTACAGATGACCAGCACACGCAGAGGTAACAGGCGAGGTGACCGAGGGTCATGGCCCCGACGAGGAGGCTACGGTCTGTGGAATTCTGTGATCTGCGGCTCCACAACAAGGAGGTCAACTTAAAGCCATGACCGCAGGCAGAACTAAGCCTAATTACTGACAGAAGCTAAAGAGGAAGAAAAGAGCACTTTTAATATTAAAGAAAACAAAAAGATTTGGACAGTGTAAGTTTTTCTTTTTCACATAGCCCAGTTATGGTGTGATATCCTTGTAGCGCGTGACCATTTATGCGAGAGAAGCACTAACTTTCTAAATAACAATAAACTAGGGATTACAATGTCCAAGCTCTTAATTTCCTTGCCTAACAGAAGCCTTTAGAAGTGCATCAAGGTAAACCTCTTAAACGACAAGACTGCAAATTACAATGTGCTCCAAACATCCCATATTTGCAATATGTAACATTACGTTTCCTAATTTGAAAACATACAGCATGATAAAAGGTCAGATGAGCTTTAAATAATGTCTTCTGTATAGTAAAATCTAATATTTCCACGTAATTTTTGCCAACACCAACACGCAGACATGCACTGGGGCGTCCTACAGAAAACGGTCAGCAAGCCTGGTGTGTAAAGCTGCTTTTCTCAAAATCAGAGGTTCCCTCTAGTACTAGAGGTAATCACGTCAGAGGCTGCTGAGAGCTGGTCCCCCAGGTGGTGGGGTTGCCCATAAGCCTGGACACACACCACCTCTGAGGAAGAACCGTAACTCTGGGGTGATCGTCAGGGTATACGTAAGTCAGTAACGCAGGTGTAAACAAAAATGCATATAGATCAGCAACGTGAGTTAACGGTGAAGAAACAAACAGAAAAAAACAAAAGCTTTTGACTGAAAAGAACCCTCCCCCCATACCCCCTTATTTGGCAAGTTCACAAAGAAGTGCTAGGCTTAATAAGCCTCAGACGGTTAAAGCCCTGATGCTCGTGAAACTCACGGTTTACAAGGTCACACCAGTACAGGGAACGGGTGGGGGCGGGGGTGGATTTAACAAACCATGACAGACAAATCCAGCCAAGAATGCCGGCTTTGCTAACAGGTCACGGTCTCGTCTTGGGTGGTAGCGCTGGCAGGAACCCTGGCAAAGTGCGACTGCTCACTCGTGCCACCGCATCGTCATCTCGGTGACCCTGGAGTGGCGCTGTGTGTACGCTGCATGTGAATCAACTTTGGTCCACAGTGGGATCATTTTCTGTGCTTTGTGGAAAACTGTTTTATGAAATCTGAGATCATATTTGAAAGAGAAAGGAAGGACGCTACGGATGTGAGGCCACGATCCCAGAATCTGAGAGCAGTAACTCTGATTTACCCGGAGGTGTGCAGTTGGACAGCACCTTTCCTTAACTTAATGGATGAAAAGTAGAATTTCCTACGATGACGACCAAAGCGCCAGGAGCCAGCCACTCACAGCCAGGTACGAACTCTGTCCAAACCAGGTGTCTTAAAGCTCAAGCAGGGCAGCTAAGCTACTCGCTTCTCATCTCCGCTGCCCCCAGCCCGCCTGTCAGCACGCTTCAAACAGGACGGGGACAAGATAAACAATGACTTATGGTGTAGACGCCCAGGAAGGGCAGCACTGTAGCTGCCAGCAGAGGCTTGACGCTTAGCCCTCTTGTAGGATCAAAACAGTGAAGTTCCAGTGTGTCATCAAGCTAGTTACAAGTCTCATCAACCAGCCACTGCAGGGCTTCTACGTGATTTTGGTAACGTGTAAGATATTAACAACGTGTGAATTAGATTTCGAGCTAAATCCTCCAGTCAACACCCAGAAGCACACACCGAGTGACGAACGTGAAAAGCTGACAGCACGTGTGCCCTGTGCCGGCGACGCCCCATGTGTGGCTCGGCCCTCAGGGCGGGAAAGGTCCCAGCACACGCTCTCGCCGCCCCAAATCCTGGGAGAACTTATCAGCAACGGGGAGGCATTTTTCATTACTGTTTTTGGCTAATCAAGTGGAATGTTACACAATACACAACAAACTAACTGCTCAAAATTTATTTTACGTGGAGGTGGCACATGAAGGTACAGTCCTGGACCGAGTCAGGAAACTTGGACATTTGTGATTCCAGGTAACCCCCCTTTCAGGTAGGAAAACCTACCTTGTGAGGTTGTAAAGACAGACGACCCACTGCGAGAGACTGCTATTCCAGTGACTGCCCTGTTAGAAAACAAGGTTTCATAAATTACCATCAACCACGTGCTAGGACATCGGTCTCCTTCAAGGCCTTGATTTAATAATTCAGCCCAAGTTTCTGTCATCGTTTTCGTCACAGCTCGTTCTGCGGGACCTGTCCCACCTTCCACCAGGCATTAGCAAGGCATGGCTTGGCAACTCCTAATTCTGTCCTGACAACGCCTGCGGCTGGAAGACACCCCGACCCTTAGCTCCCGGGCCACCCTGCACGAAGGCTGCCTGCCCACGTCTGCCCCGTGGATAACCAGTAACGCTAGGTGACCGCCACCCAAACCACTGACGCCCCCCCGAGCAGTCACTGCACTCGCTTCATCACTTAGCATCTGGCCAATGACGATGTCACCATCTGGTCCTGAGGCAGGCTGGGACCGGGGACCCTTTGCCGCAGTGCCTGCACCCAGACAAACGTCTCCTCCGGCAACAGATACAAAGAAACTGAAACTATAAGGGACTGAAAATAACTGCGTGCATGCGCAGCTGGGGCAAATTATGGGCAGCAAGATACAAAAAGACCAAAAGACCCAACTGCCACTTCTGAAGAGCTGGGAGCAAAAGCAGGGCACTGCCCGTGCCCCCTGCACACAGCACCACCCAAGGGGTGGGCACGCCACCTAAGCCCCGCTCCGGCCGACCCCGGGACACGCCCCTGCCCTCACCCCAAAGAGGGGATCAGCTCGCCACTGCCTCGTGGGCCCAGCAAGGGCACCTGCTGTTTGTTCTCACTCCCCTCCCCCCACAGCAGCAGGAGCCCCAATAAAGCCTTGCTTGAATCTCCTGTCTGGCCTCTTATCAATTTCTATTGATTAAGGAGGCCAAGGACCCTGACTGGTTATCAGTCCCGGCACGTCCTCTTAAAGGTTCACTCTTGTCTTCACTGCCTCGGGTGACAAGGCCCCTTTCTACGTGCCGTTTAGAGAAGGTGACAAAGGAAAGCCGTTGTTATAACGAGTAAGGTGGGACTTTGGGTTGCTTTGCAGGAGGCTGTGCTCTGATTTGGAGCCACCGATCGGAAGGGGCCCGGCCCGTTCCGTTCCACCCACGACCACGTGTACGTGATATCAAACGTCAGACGACGTCGGTGGCCCTGGAGCAGAACACGGGCCTCATCCCTGGCCCTGAGTTTTCTGTTCTGGAACAGGATGGGTCAGCGAGGTCAGTGCTTCCCCAGCCTTCCCACCAAAGTCCATCACTAGCCCTGCAGACAGGGGACCAGGGACACTCATGACCCCTCTAGGGCCAACAACAGCAAGCCTGATTTGGGGGAAGAAAAGGTTTGTTAGGTTTTTTTTAATTGATCTTTATTAGAGTATAATTGCTTCACAATACTGTGTTAGTTTCTGTTGCACAACAAAGCAAATCAGCCACATGCATACACATGTCCCCATATCCCCTCCCTCTTGAGCCTCCCTCCCACCCTCCCTATCCCACCCCTCTAGGTCATCGCAAAGCACCGAGCTGATCTCCCTGTGCTATGCGGCTGCTTCCCACCAGCCAGCTGTTTTACATTCGGTAGTGTGTATACATTGATGTTACTCTCACTTCACCCCAGCATCCCCCTCCCTCCCCATGTCCTCAAGTCCATTTTCTACATCTGAGTCTTTATTCCTGCCCTGCAACTAGGTTCATCAGAACCTTTTTTTTAAGATTCCATATATATGTGTTAGCATACAGTATTTTTCTCTTTCTGACTTCCTTCACTCTGTATGACAGACTCTAGGCCCATCCACCTCACTACAAATAACTCAATTTCGTTTCTTTTTATGGCTGAGTGATATTCCATTGTATATATGTGCCACATCTTCTTTATCCATTCATCTGTCGATGGACACTTAGGTTGCTTCCATGTCCCGGCTACTGTAAAGAGTGCTGCAATGAACTTTGCAATGTTCTGTGTGTGTATACACACACATCTGTTACCATGTTTTTAAAAAGACCCATTTTCCCTGACAATATCAGTAAATGCAACACGTGGGTAAGACATATCCTGTTCCTCCCCGGAGGTTCCCACCAGCAAGGACTGGAGGGGCCGTGTACTTCTCGGAGAGGCACACAGCTGCCTGCTGTCTGCAGACCCCATCCCGTGCTCTAGAATGACTGACGGCAGAAATGACATACACCCATTTTGTGCCAAGCTTTCCCATGCCACACTGACCCTTGGTGGCTGATCGCTACTATGGACAGTTTAGGGGGATAAAAACCAATCAAGACCCCCAGGCCAAGACCCCGGCATGTGCGAAGCCGCGGCCGAGACGTTCTTACTCTTTGTGGATTTTGTGCTGCTCGTGGAGCTGCAGCCGCGTGATGTTACTCCAGGCCAGCGTTCTGCTTTCTTCGGTCAGGTCTTCAAAAGACTCTTCACCTGGAGAGACTACGTTAAATTGCAGCTCAGTCAGTCAGCTAAATTTCTGACCAGTGTCGGAGACGACAAGCGTCAGAGGCACAAGATTTTCTATTAAAATCAAATAACCAAGAAAGCAAAACGCCCACTGAAACGTCCTGCTTCGAAAGGTCCATGTTAGTCAAGGGAGAAGAATGAGGTGCAATCATTTGGAGAAAGATTAAAAAGTACCTTTGAATACTGCGGGTCTCTGTCTACTTCTATCAATGTTTGCAGAGTTTTCACTCCAGCCCTAAATTGGGAACTTCAGGAACTATGACACCGAGTAACCATTTCCTTGTCAGCAATCTTTGTAAAAACCTGACAGTTCCCTAAGAACGCTGCCGTTTGCTTTTGGTTTCCAGACAGAGGAAGAAGAGATGAAACCAGTTACTGCCACGCTCCTGGACAGGACTAGCTAAGCAGTCCCTTCCCTTCTGTTTTAAGAAAAGCTGGAACAATTTCCCTTTTAAGATGATCCTCGTGGATGGGCCTGGTGACTAAGCAGAGCACGGGTTTAAGGGCATCACGAGATAATCTCCAGTCTTCATGACTTAACCTGTGGGGCTTTATCCCCAGAGACGTGCTGCCGGCCAGCCCTGGGTCGCATGACCGCGAGAGGCCCAGCTGTGTGGCCCGAGAAGGCTGGACACTCCTGGGACAGAGTGCAGAGCGGGAGAAAATGAGAAATCCAGCGACTTTGCTCCCGAGGTTCCATACAGTGTCAGACTCCTGGGAGCCTGGGGGTCTGAGGCTGTCTTATGTGAAACGTAAAACGTGGGAAACTGGATGAAGGGGAGCACCTTCTCCTTCCTTTCCAAATACCAGACGTGAGACAGAGTCAAGTTCATCTCAGCACCTGGCATATAGACACTGTAAATGTCTGTCAAATGACTGAATAAGGAAACAGAACCAAATGAAGAAAACAGTGCACCCCAAACTCAAGATCTGTGTGTCGGAGTAGAAGAGGAGTCAGGACGCTGCAAGGGGTTCTGGAAAGAGCAGGAACGAGCAGGGCGACGGGGACCTGCTACAGTGGACCAACAAGAACACAAGGATGGCTAAGAATCAAACACCAGCGGGGCAAAGCTCAGAGAAGAAAGAACATCACAGCAACAATGAAAAATACTGCCAAGTCTCATTAAATTACCAGAAAGTAAAAGTGATTTGATTTCCTTTAAGGTCAAAAGTTAAAACAAACAAAACAACAACAACAAATAAAAAAAAAACAGAAAAGATTTGGTTGTTTGCAGGAGAAATGCAGTGAGACAGTGAAACAGAATCATCTCTAAGCTGCCCAGTGTTTATGATTGGTCTCCTCTCCAGAATCCTCAGAAACGTCTTAATCAGAAAAGAGAAACAGAAGGTGCTCACATTGTTTATTCTCTTTTCAAAATTTACCTGGAGTATCTGCCGTGGAAGCATTATAACTGGAGGGCTGGGACAAGCTTTTAAACTTTGGGGTGATCCTTCGAGGATGTGGTGTCACAAAGAGCTGCTTTGGTGTCTGCCCAAACTCCAAGATCTGGGTGAGCATGGCTACCTTCTCATCAGGGTCCTCAATGCTTTAGGACAGAACACAAACCATGTGGTGACCTCTAGGTGCAAGCTCCTTGATCTGTATCACTTGAAATTTGTGCATTCAACAGGAGAGAGATTAACCCTCAAACAGTAAAAGACGCTACATGCCGGGACTGTCTAGACCGTATCACACATCTTTAATTTCTGAGGCTCGGTAATTTACATAGTGGTGAAAGCAAGCCATAATTGACTGTAACATTTCCATACCTTAATATCATCAAATAACTGCACTAATCATTTAGACAAAGAGGTCATTTGTACTCAAGTAGAAACTCCTTACTGACATATAAATACCTGTTCAAGTCGACACCTCCTTCGTAGGTCAGGGGATGAAACACTGAAAAAAAGAGATGTTAAACACTATCGAAAGATGTACTGTTTTTTTGTTACAATATACATTCTGTTTATTTTAAAAACTCAAGAACTGTAAACTTTTATTCAAAGAAACTGATTTTCGCTTTGCGAAACAGCCTAATATCCAGCTTGGGTAAATATCAAGCTGGACTATTATCTTTTCTGAGCAGCGATCTAACTGGCCATGTGACGGTCTGCTCCCTCAGTGTACTTCTAGGTCAGCATGCCTCTCCCCAGGAGAGCGCAAAGCACCCTGTGCAGCGTGCGAGCGGTCAGGTCCACACCCATCCCCGTTGCCAACGCCGAGAAGCCCGGTGGAGGAAGAACCGGCCCCAAAGAGGGGAGGGCGACCGCGGGCTTCCCTCTGCTCAGTCACAAAGACACTCTGGGGCCTTTGTGGGAACCAAGGCCACCGTTCCATCCTACTCTGACGGAGCTTTAGTAAAAGTGATGGAATGGGATGGAGAGTGCATGCTAAAATTAGAAGACTCTAGCAAAAGACCTCTTGGGACCATGGCGAAGCGGGTACTTTTAGACAAAAGCACTTTCTCTCCCGCCTTTTATTCAGTATCTAGTCTGGGGTCACTGAGCCAGGAGGCACCGTCTGCTGAGACAAGATGCTTCTGCTAAGGAAATAAGCTGCTCTGAGCTCAGTTTGGGGGTTGCTTTTGTTTCCATCAAACGCTAAACGGAGTTTCAATGACTGTTACACACCATTGTGGGCTCCAACAGCATCCCTCCCCTTCTGCTTGTAGCCAAACACGAGATCGATCCACTCGTGAAGGTGCTCTGACACGTAATCGCTTTCCAGTGCGTCTCTGCTCTTCTGGAGAAAGTCCTCGGGACCTAGTAGGTTAGACTCGATCAAAACACCCCAAGTCGCCACTTTACTTTCTCCCATTCCTTTCATCTATCCATATGCAGACAGAGCTTCTGGGACAGGCACGAGGGACATATTTCATAATGAGTCTCCCCCACAATCATATATAAATTTGGGGGGGTGGGCGGAGAGGCAAAAACCATTTTTACAACACTTAATTCTCTCGAATGCATAATAATGGTTTTACATCACAGACTCAGAGAATACTTACAATTTGGAATAAGACTTTACCATCTCATTTAGATAGAGGATTACACTGTTATTTTGAAAAATCTAAGCAACTAAATAATAATACTGAAATTGCACGACTAAGTAGAGAATTTCTATAATTCAATACTTCCAAGGTGGTACTCACTCTGTGCCCAAGGGGGCAGTTCTACGTCATCAACCATCTGCCCTCCTTGTCTCTTTCCCAAATCGAGCTTCAGACTATTGACTAAAAAGCTGACATCATCACCATAGAATTCTGGAATCAGCTGAAAGTTTCAGGGGAAGAAAAAAACAAAAAAGAACAGTAACAAACAGTTTTTAAAGCAGTTACAAACCACAAGCCCAGTGAATCACTGGCTTGGTAACTGCTTACCTCTTTAAAATCAGTTGCACCATCCAAACAGTTTTTCCAAGTTTCTGCAATACTGAATATGAGAAAAAAAATTCAACTGATTTTAAATCTGGGGAATGGAAACAGCAACAGCAGCACTTTCTAGGCCCCTGGGTGCTATTCTACACTTTACCTAAACTATATCATCTCGCTCATTAATTCATAATCCCCAATATTCACATGAGCTACCCCACCGGACGAGCTCATGTGGATATTGGGGATTCACAGAAGAGGACACTCTGGGCCCACATAGGGAGTGAGCAAGGAGTCGAGATATGGACCTGGGGGGATGTCCCCAAGTCCAGGCCAGGGACTTCCCCCATACATGACCTCATCGAAGGGCCACTCAGGGCAGGTGCTTAAAGATGAAAACTCAGCAGTTATTTTAAGGGCTTATTTCGAAAAGGGATTATAAACAGACATGTGCAGAGCTGAGAAAAAGACTGGCAAGACAAAGACCAAATGATGAACAACGAGTGTTATCTCAGTGTGGTCAGGTGCCACATGAAATTTATTTTCTTCCTCATATTCTGATTTTTTGGGGGTAAGAAAAGATTACCTTTATAATAAAAAAAAATTATTTAAACACTGACAGGGATTGTATTCAATTCATAGCAAGATTCTTTAGAATAATGAAATGTTGGAAACAGCCTAGGTGTCCAACCACAGAGAAATAGTTAAAATAGTTAAAATAAATTACGGCATATGTTAGGATGTGATACATTAACTTAAAAAAAAAAAATCACCATTTTGAAGAACATCCAATAATACGGGGAAAATTTCAAGATCTAACAAAAGGCTATAAAATACAAAAGGCAGGACAACAATACTGTATTTAAAATATGTTCTCCATCACTAATCATTAGAGAAATGCAAATCGAAACTACAAAGAGGTATCACCTCACACCAGTCAGAATGGCCATCATCAAAAAATCTAGAAACAATAAATGCTGGAGAGGGTGTGGAGAAAAGGGAACCCTCTTGCACTGCTGGTGGGAATGTAAATTGGTACAGCCACTATGGAGAACAGTATGGAGGTTCCTTAAAAAACTACAAATAGAACTACCATGCGACCCAGCAATCCCATTACTAGGCATATACCCTGAGACAACCATAATTCAAAGAGAGTCATGTACCACGATGCTCATTGCAGCTCTATTTACAACAGCCAGGACATGGAAGCAACCTAAGTGTCCATCAACAGACGAATGGATAAAGAAGATGTGGCACATATATACAATGGAATATTACTCAGCCATAAAAAGGAACAAAATTGAGTTATTTGTAGTGAGGTAGATGGACTTAGAGTCTGTCATACAGAGTGAAGTAAGTCAGAAAGAGAAAAACAAATACCGTATGCTAACACATATATATGGAATCTAAAAAATAAAATGGTTATGAAGAACCTAGGGGCAGGACAGGAATAAAGATGCAGATGTAGAGAATGGACTTGAGGACATGGGGAGGGGGAAGGGTAAGCTGAGATGAAGTGAGAGAGTGGCATGGACATATATACACTACCAAATGTAAAATAGATAGCTAGTGGGAAGCAGCCACACAGCACAGGGAGATCAGCTCGGTGCTGTGTGACCACTTAGAGGGGTGGGATAGGGAGGGTGGGAGGGAGATGCAAGAGGGAGGGGATATGGGGATATATGTATACGTAGAGCTGATTCACTTTGTTATACAGCAGAAACTAACACACCATTGTAAAGCAATTATACTCCAATAAAGATGTTAAAAATATATATATAATACTTACACAATTGAACAAATATCAAAAAGAAAAAAAAGATGTTAAAAAATAAAAACGTTTTCACATTTACACACACACACGACTACACAAAGCCTGAGAGGAATAGATACAACAGTTACTGTAGTGGTGTTTTTCATTTCCTTCCATTTTTGTTTAAATCTGGTTTTTTGAAATGAACGTATTGCATATGCATAATGAGAAAGTTTAAAAAGTGCTAAGTGAGACATTTATGCCGAACCTGTTGAACATTCTGTCTGCGTTGTCGAATCTTCCGTTCTGCAGACACAGCATATACTCTGGTGCTAAAGGGGGAAAAAGTCAGAGTTAAGCAAGATCACAAAACCACTGAAGAGTCCACGTGAAATAACATGTCCCTGGGAGAGACGGCGAGGAGTCTTACCAATCCTGACAAGATAAAACAGCACGTAGCCCGGGGAGGAGTAGTGGCTGCCGTACATGAACTTGGGCTCCGGCATCTCCTGGTAGCGTGTCTACAACACAGGGAGAAAAAGTCCTGCTGAGTGCTGTCTGTGAAGACAATAACCGACTCCAGTAGTAAGAGCCTAAGGAAATCGTGGCCTGCACACATTCTAGCTCCTAATTTCTCTCCTAAAGAGGAAAAGGAGAAGATAAAAAAAGGGGGGGGGCTTCCCTGGTGGCGCAGTGGTTCAGAGTCCGCCTGCCGATGCGGGGGACACGGGTTTGTGCCCTGGTCCAGGAAGATACCACATGCCGCGGAGCGGCTAGACCCGTGAGCCACGG
>NW_006790942.1:6297936-6302223 GCF_000442215.2 Lipotes vexillifer
CCCGTGAGCCATGGCCGCTGAGCCTGCGCGTCCGGAGCCTGTGCTCCGCAACGGGAGAGGCCACAACAGTGAGAGGCCCGCGTACCGCAAAAAAAAAAAAATAATAAATGAATAAAAATTTTTTTAAAAAGGGGGGGGGGAATCTGAGTAAACACAGCATTCTTGCAACAAGTATCTTGGTTTCCTTGGCCTGATGGTAACAATGTCTGCCGGAGCAGGACTGAAAAGAAGAAATTTTATGCATCTCTTGTGCAGTTCACCAGAGAGCACCTTCGTGAAAATAAATGGGTAAACCTGTGATCGGCTCAGCTTCCTACCTCCTGAATTGTAAGCAGAAATGCAGATGGTGAGCAGCTAAATTCACAGGGGAAGGAAGGCAGCGGGCAGAGGGCAGAGGGAGAGAGAATACGCTCAGAAACTTTGGTCTCTCCAGATATACTTCCCCTAAGTCTTGAAGAAACGAGTTTCAGGTACTATAAAAACACAGGGGAAGGGGGTTCAATCCCTGGTCAGGGAACTAAGATCCCACGTGCTGTGTGGTGTGGCCACAGAGTAAATTTAAAAAAAACAACAAAAACAATCAAACAAAACATATGCCAAAGCTCCCAGGTTGCTTAGACACCAGGAATCCCTGAGTCCACGTACCAGCAGCCTCTCCAGACGTTCCCTGTTGAGGGCCCCTACTGGCTTACTGAGATCCCGGAAGGTTCCTGGATTTGACAGATCTATAAAAGAAATAAATTTTTTTTAATTACCTACAATAAATAAAGCAAACAAGCTAACCCTTAATAACATTATCTCCCTGAATGAATTCACATGCACATACTTATTTCCAAATAATAAATAGCTTTTTAAAAATTGAGACATCCATTAGAATTAATATTTCTGATGATCTTTAATATAGCTGTAAAGGTTAGAATTTGAAGACCTACTGATAAAAAAAACTATATTCCAAGTAAAACAACAACGAAAAATAAACAAATTTCAAAAGCCATTATTCTACCAAAATTTACTTTTTAAGTTTGAATTACAGTGAATATTATTATTCTGTGATAATAGCATAATTTGAGAACTAGGGTCCTGAATAGTATCAGATAAATAAATTATGTTCCTAGAAAATCTGTTACCTCTTTCAACTACAAGGGTGCAATCAGTGAACTGTCAAAAGTAATTCAATGTTCATAATATCTAATTTTAAGATATTACAAAATAAAATTACAGTACAATCACATTTTTGGTAAAATAATTTGAGAGAGAGAAAGAAGTATATATACCACAAAGTTAAAATGGTTCTCTCTCGGTAATGTAATTATTGATGAGTCTTATTTCCTTCTTTGAGTGTTTCAGTACTTTCTAAGTGTTCTTTAATGAACAGCTATTATGTTTGGTAATCACATGTTTTCATGTGAATTGAAAAATAATACGGTAACCTGAGGCGCAATTTTCAAAGTGAAAACTTAAGTATTTGAAAACATAGTACTTATTGGTAGCAGTGGTAACACTGGCTGAAGATCCCCTGCATGTCTTCTGGGTGTGGCTTTCAAGAAGTATGTGAGTACTTTTTTTTAGAATTAAAAAAAATTCAGAGACAGTAGAGAAAACATATAGAACACACGTAACTCCCATGACACCCATCCAGTATCGTGGCATGGAGACGGGCCATGGTCAGTAATAAAATCAAACGGGTTCTAGTCTGTTCACGAATCACAACGTGGTTCTAAGAGGGAATGTGTTCTTTGCTCTAAAAGCCCGGCTCTGGGGCACTCACCCAGCTTGGAGCTGCCATAGTCGCCGACGACCCAGGGGAACACGGGGTACTGGGAGAGGTCGTTGCAGCTGCGGTCGGCCAGCGTGTTGAGGTGCAGCAGGTACTGGTAGTTGGACAGGAGCCCGCGCTGCCACTGCAGCGTGTAGCCCTCGGCCGTGCGCTCTGGCACGTGGTGCTCTGGGGGGACAGGTGAGGGCAGGCCCGGGTCACACTGAGCTCCACGTGTGCGGGCAGCGGTCACTCAGCAAGTGAAGGCGCTACAGAAGCTTTCAGTGTAGACCCTTCAAACCATTTTTGAAAAGTACATTTTAAAAAAAGAAAAGTAGGCTACAGCTTGTTTTTACTGAAGGGTTGTTCTGTCAAGTATGAACGAGCATCTCCAAGATCCAGGAGGGAAATTATTAAATGTATGATATAAAACACCTCATATCTACTAAATATATGATATAAAACATATCACATCTATGAAATATGTGATATAAAACAAATATGAAAGTATGGAGCAGATACATAAATATGACCTGGTAATATATAACACTTGCTATATTTATATATATAGTCTACAATATGTACTAACAAAGAATCCTTCCAAACGTGCTTGAGTTTTAATGCCTTTAAGAAGCCATGACCATCTGTAAAAGTTCATTTCCTCCATTTCTTATGAAAGTAAAACCAAACAATCTTTTAGTTTTCTTTCAGATCTGGAAGCAGGGTACACTACGGCTAATTTGTCACTGACTACGTATTATTTATGCAAGTGAGGAATCAGGAAAAGCATAGAAAGTGCTGAAGGAGAAAACAAGTATCAGATTTCTCAAACTAGAAGGACCAGAAAGACCCCCCAGAAATAACCTCAGGAAAGATGGAACCACAGATGGTGTGGCACCAGTGATAACTTTCCTGTAAAATGAGTCAACTGTTCTATTTTGTGTAGAAAATTCTGCTTTCAGCTTTGTACCAGCTGCATCAAACTTATCTAACTCATTTGCTGATTCAATATTTATTCTTATATACTTTGCCAAGTTTCTTCTCTAATCAGCTACCAGGAAAGGGCTTAAAAACTCAAAACACTTATCCTCTGATTTTCCGCTCTCAGAACGTCTCAGAGAAAGTCTGAACAGTCTCAGGAATGAACTCAGAGAGAACAGACGCTTCACAGAAGCAGAGCTTTTAGGCCATGGCAAGTTTTTAGACTTGAGATTTTAGGACTCGCCATGAAAGTTGAGTTTTTTGTTGTCATCTTGTTATAGTTAGAAAAATTAAACAAAAAAAATTAAATCAGGAGGCAGGAGATAACAGTAAACTTATACCAAAGCTATACTTAAGCATTAAGTTAAACTGAACAGCTTAGTGTGAGAAGAAAAAAAATACGAACTCAAACCTATGGTAAAATATGTTCTTTACTGAAAATAAACTACTCCTCCTTGAGAGGAAACTTCCTTTCTAAGGGAGTAAGTCACTACACATCTCATAAATGATTTCACTGCACACGAGAACAGCAAACTAAGATGGTATTAATAAAATCCCAACATTGATTTTTTAAAATTCCATTCTAGTCATCTGGCAATTTTGAAAACAAGAATAATTTAATTCAATCATACAACTTAACATGTTTATGCCTGAAAAGAAAATACAGGTGTTCTCTCTGATAAAAGCGGGAAAATTCACATTTCCCATGGAAGATTGAGGAAATATTAGTTGTAAGCAAACTGAGTCCCACGGTACCATACAGAGCATAGAAGGCTCCTGTGTTCCTTTTGTACCGTTTTCCAGCTTTGTGATTAAGACCACAATTAATGATCACAGACACATGACTGGGTAACTCACTGTCTCACATGAAGAAACTGAGTCCTGGTTTTCATAAACTAACCTAAGACAGGACTGGACATAAAAATAATTAGGTGGATTCTTATATAATCCATTCAACTTGGGGGTTGTTAAGATACAAAAAAACATTTAAATATAGTTATCAAAAGTTTTTAAAACACAGGATTGGAGTGAACTATTACCAAATTTCATTTATATCTCCCTTAATTTTCAGTATGCCATTCTGCCAACTATAGTTACTGATGAGAAGAAATAAGCAGAACCACAGAGAGGTGATGCCAGATACAGCATTGCTCTCCGCTCACTTCCCATCCCAGTTACTCGGGAGCTGAACCACCTTCACATGAACAGATACAATGAAGAGTGAGCACCAAACCTAGATATGTAGCAATGTAAAAATAGAGGTCATCTCGGTCTTGACGTTCATAGAACTTCAGGTAGACGTCGGAACACAGATCATCTTCTGTGCAAAACACTTCCAAGCCCTACAAATCCAGAAAGAGAAGAATAAAACAAACGGCATCTCAATGTGAGTGACGCAAGTACAAAAGTCTTTCAACTAAACACTTGCTTTTTTTTTTTTTTTTTTTGGGGCGCGGGGAGCCTCTCACTTCTGTGGCCTCTCCCATTGCGGAGCACAGGCTCCAGACGCGCAGGCTCAGCGGCCATGGCTCACGGGCCCAGCCCCCCCG
>NW_006790942.1:6302640-6309136 GCF_000442215.2 Lipotes vexillifer
GGGATCCTCCCGGACCGGGGCACGAATCCGCGTCCCCTGCATCGGCAGGCGGACCCTCAACCACTGTGCCACCAGGGAAGCCCCTGCATTTTTTATTTGTAGGTCTTATATGCATATTCCCCAGCAGTAAATTTGATTTATAAGGACAAGACATGTGTCTCAGCTAAACTTTACAAAATCCCTTTTGACCCTGAGGATCTATATGATGACAGCATCTGTGAGTTTATTATGTTGAAATTCAAAATTGACTAATCCATGTCTCCACCTATCTTCTTCAGAGACAAAGGTTTAGCTTTCTTTTACAAATGGTCATAATTATGTCAACTTAAACTGATAATTGAATAACTCATTTAATTAGTTGGATGCAATTATTTTAAGAAAATTATGAGCTGTGTGAATGTTGTGAGGGTGAAGCCGAGATGGGACAGGAATAGACAGAGAAAGGATGAAAGCGCAGCGCTGTCCTAGGTTCAGATACAGGCTTCCAGTGTTACTAGTGAGGGAACCGAGGGAGTGAACTCCTGGAGTCTCAATTCCTTTGTAAAGTAGGGTATCATCTACCTCACAGGGATGGCGCTGATAAACGAATATTGTACATAAATTGCCCAGTAGGCAGAAGGTACTTAATCAATGCCAATTTCTTCTTTTTCTGACTGCATCTCTATACCCCAAGGAGGAGGAAATTTTTAATAGAATCTGTTTCCCTAATCCTCTGTTGGCACTGGAAATGGAGAATTGCCTTTTAAGTGAAATAGGCAGGAGAACAGTTAAATTTCATAAATACAAAACACCAAAATGAGATGCTTAAATATCCACAATGCTCTTGTAATGCCACCAACTTACTGGTTAATCTTTGAAGGAGAACAAATAGATTTATATCGATGTCAAGCTAAAATCCCTTGGAGTCACACCTTCCGTGGTGACTGGTTTCTACAATAAGCGTGTGAGACTCACAGAAGTGTGGACACGGGCTTATTCAGGAGAATGGCGGGGAGGGCCGCCTAGGTGACTGAAATGGTTATTTTATCCATTTCTCCTTCTCACCAAGCCTGAAGGCTGAATTAATACAAGTTAACCGTGAGGATACTACAGTCCCACTGAGAGCTGCTGTCGCAGCTTCCAAACTTTGCTTGGACAACTCGCTGCTGTAACTGGACCGGTTCTGCGTCCATTATCCCCACATCCCCACACAAGCCCAGGAGGACCCTGAGAACTCGGCAGGGAGAAACTCAAAGGCACTTGAGCCCCCCTGCTCTTGGAGCCAAAGCCTTTTAACCAACAGCCCTCCCCCCACAGAAAGAGTCGCTCCTTGATAAACTTCCAGCGCAGCCAAAAGAAGGGGCGGCGGGCCTCACGGCCCCTCTGCTCACAACACAAACACCCGCGCCTTTCAGACGAGCCCGAGGTGGGTGCAGGCCAGTAAACCACTGGCCAAACTGAAGAGAAGACAGTCATCCTCTAGAGGGGATGTTCCCCTCGAACTCACCAGAGGCATGAGACCATGTCTCCTCTTGTAGATGCGGCGGACGTCGTGGAGTGTTATCTGGACCATGGGTTTCTTTAAAAGTAGAAAGACAATCTCAAATGTCAAGATTCTGGCACAATTAGAAGCCGCCCTTCAGCTGCCCCACCTTAACTTCCTGACGGGTCACACCTGAACACCTGGAAAGTGAGCTCTGAGAACAGGGCGTGCCTCACTTTACACGCCGGTCTGCCCTTTTCACTAGCTTTGTGACCGTGGACCAGTCCCCCTACCCACCCACCCCCACCGCCGGTACCCCCCAGGATGATAATGCAGGCATCTAGCTTGCAGGTTTCTGCAGGGATGCTGAATGGTAAGAAATATTAAAGGACTGGTGTAGACCTCCTCTCAGGAATTTTCCAATTTTTATAGACCTACGGTTTGCTCAGAACTGACATAGAGCTTTTTTTTTAAGAATCCTGTCTTTTAGCTCCTTAAACTACAGTGTAATAAGGCTCACAAACAGCTATAGTATAAAGCAGGGCCTCTAAACTTTATAAGGAGGAAAATTTTCTCGCTTCTCTGGAGCCTTAAAATGCTAGTGAGAGATGAACAAGGTCGTAAAAGGTACTGAGATTGGCTAAAAGGCGACAGGTCCACCCTCCTCCCTCCAAGTAAGAGGGAGGGAGAGCCTGCAGACGCAGGGTGTGTGGCCGTGGAAGCTGGCTGAAGACTGGACACGGCCCCCAGCCCAGACCTGGGACCCTGAAGCTGTGGCTTATACTCAAATACTGTTGCTCAAGTATTGACCGAGGCCACAGCAACAGCGTTGGTCCAGCCAATTGATGACGCCACAAAGAATGCCATCAGCAACATGTACTGTGTCCACTGGAGGGCCTGGCGAGTGTGCCCTACCACCTGGTGGACAGAATTGGTATAGTATCACCTTTCACCTAGGAAAGTGTTCACGTTTCAGTGACGTGTAATGACCGACCAGCCTGGAGAATTTCTTCCACGGCAGAAAACACTCCTGTTCTTGAAGCTACCTGCCAAACGGTCCAACTGCACGCGCAGAGTATTAGGGTTTCTGTTCTTTCAATGAAGCACTCTGAAAAGGGTCCGTATCTAGATAAAGCTGCCAATCTTTACAAGTTTTAGTGCAGAAATCTGAATTCATCTTTACTGTGTGGCCTCGTGAGTCTAAAGTCATCGTGCGAGATGTTTCCAGCATCACAGCAGCAGAACTTCAGCTGCCCAGTGACAGCAGTGCCACATGCAGCTCTGCACTGGTTGGAGAGGCCACTGCTCCTCTGGGACAGATGCAGATCTACTGATTTGGTTTGCAATTATGGGAGAACGAGAAATACAACTTAGGTGTACATATCAGCAAATACACAGAAAACATCCATCTCTTCTTAACCTTAGTATATTTCATTGCTCTCTTGCAGAAGTGCTTCTGAGTAGAAAGGTATAAACCTCTAATGACCCTTTACTAAAATCAGAAGGGGCAGGGTTTCTTTTCCCCCGAAGTAAGAGAAAGTAAGTCAGAAGAGCTCAAACATGGGTGAGGGTGCATCAGGATTACACGGGGAGCCGTTAAATACCAGATGCTGGATGGGGACGGGGGTAACTCTGACCCTCCCCAAAATGTGAGAACACACTAACTGTCAAGTCAAGTTCACAGGAAAGAGAGCCTGAAGATGCAAACGGGAATACCAAAGGAGCCCTCCGCTGGCCTACAGACTACTTACCGGGTACCCATTGAGAGGCTGGAAATACAGGTTGGTGTCAGTGATGCACACGTGGCCAGGATTCGTCACCAGAGGTGTCACCATTTCTGCTTTGCATTCCATGTGCAGCTTTTCACAAACACTTTGGAATCTGAGAATATGTTTTTTCCAGCAAAAGCAAGAAAAATCAGAAATCGATCTACTTTCTAGATTTAACTTTATCTGAGGGAGCTACAAAGTGACTCTGCAGAACAGGTGTCTAAACACTGCATCTGATACAAGAAAACTGGTGATATAAATCAGTCGCCTAAATAAAACTTTCTTTTCAATGGTATAATGAATACTTGATGTTTTTTAAAAGCAGATGAGGTTCTTCTCAAAGAAGAGCAGACAAGTAAAAAATACCAAATAACCCTGTTATTGGTATTCTTCATTCCTCCCCAAATAAGCTGAACTCTTCACTCCTCCCCAAATAAGGTGGCCTTGAAACTGTTCTTACATTAACATAATTTTCGATTTTTGTGTCATTAAGACCTATTTTATTGTCATAGAAACTGTTTTGGCATGGGTAGCACTTACTTCACACCACAGTCTATAAAGCTATGAGTACATAATTACAATTACTTGCATGTCAGTTCCAACGTATAGTCTTTTGTGGATCTACTGCAGTAAAACCAGTCAAAGGTGATCACCACTCCCTCCTAAATTATGTTAACTCATCAAAAAAGTCCATTTTCGTTCTGCTTTACTAATTAAAAAAAAAAAAAGAAGGGAAACAACCAAATCATCAAGAGTTTAGGCAATTACTTAGTTAAATAACTGAGCTAAAAATAAGTCTCCTCTGGGACTTCCCTGGTGGCGCAGTGGTTGGGAAACCACCTGCCAATGCAGGGAACACAGGTTCGATCCCTGGTCCAGGAAGATCCCATATGCTGCGGAGCAACTAAGCCCACGTGCCACAGCTACTGAGCCTGCGCTCTAGAGCCTACAAGCCACAACTACCGAAGCCCACGTGCCTAGAGCTCATGCTCCACAACAAGAGAAGCCACCACAATGAGAAGCCCATGCACCACAACAAAGAGTAGCCCCCACTTGCAGCAACTAGAGAAAGCCCGCCCACAGCAAGGAAGATCCAACGCAGTCAAAAAAAAAAAAAAAAAAAGTCTCCTCTGTAAGTAGTAGAACAAAAGCAGGGCCTCCCTAGTGGCACAGTGGTTAAGAACCCGCCTGCCAATGCAGGGGACACGGGTTCGAGCCCTGGTCCGGGAAGATCCCACATGCCGCGGAGCAGCTAAGCCCATGAATCACAACTACTGAGCCTGTGCCCTAGAGCCCGCGAGCCACAACTACTGAGCCCGCAAGCCACAATTACTGAAGCCCACGCGCCTAGAGCCCGTGCTCCACAACAGGAGAAGCCACCGCAGTGAGAAGCCCACCACCAAAACGAAGAGTAGCCCCCACTCGCTGCAACTAGAGGAAGCCTGCGTGCAGCAGCGAAGACCCAATGCAGCCAAAAATAAATAAATAAAATAAATGTATTAAAAAAAACAAACACAAAATCACACAGGAGCAGGCTTCCTCTTCCAGTTTGGACATGAAGGAGACCTCACAGCTCTCATCCCAACCACAAAACCTGCCAGATGAGCTACACAATCCTTGCTATGTTTAGAAACCCATCAGAAAGCTCAGGTGCAGAGAAACCTAAATGAAGAGACCAGCAGTTCAGTGGCAGGAGGAGGGGCAATCTTCCACAGGGGGTGAGGGCTGCAGGATGTGGGAGACACCAGACAGCAGGAGTTGGGCCTGGAGGGCACAGATGCTCCGTGGGCGGAGAGCTGGAGGCTCAGCTGGGAAGCACAAGGATGTCTGCAAATCCTTCAAGGGCACCGACCCCAAGCCCCGCTGATGACAGCTCTGCTCACTCCCGCTGTGGAACTGGGCATGGGGACCTGGATTTAACCCAGCTCCACTCATTACACTGATGGAGCCCCCAGGGCAAGCAGCGGGCAGGATGGGGGTGGGCATGACCACATCCGGAGGCAAATATTCTTCAGGTCAGTCTCTACAGTTCCTTTAAAACAAACTTCCCAGCACACAAAAAATTACAAGAAACACAAAGAAGTGAGTAAATATGACCCGCACTCATGAGAGAGAAAATTCCACGGAAGAGGACCCGGACGTCGGATCCATCAGAGGGAGACGTTAAGATAAATGTAGTAAATGTGCTAAAAGATCTAGAAGAAAAGATGGAAAACAGATGTGAAGGGAAGGAAAACTTCATCCGAGAAGTAGAAACTACGAAAAAGAACTGAAAGGAAATGCTAGAAATGAAAATCTGGGCGAGAGGAAATGAAGAATGACTTAAACAAGCTTAACAGACTGGCACGGCCAAGGAAAAGTCCAATGTGTCTGAAAACAAGGCCAATAAAAAAGTCCTAACTGAAACAGGACAAAAGGAGAATAATAATAATAATAATAATAAAATAATAATTTAAAAAACACAGCACACAGTGTCTGAGATCTAAGCCAAACTATAAAACATACTAACATGAGTGTAACTCAAGTCACAGGAGAAGAGACAGGAGACGGGGCAGAAGAAACACTGAGTGGAGAGTGGTGAAAACTGTCTAATGTAAGACACCAGTTCACAGGCTCCGTTACCCAGAAACCCCCAGCAGGACAGGCGCAGAGAGACTACACCTTAATTCACAGTAACAACAGGACAAATGATGTGACTTTTCACAGGAAACAATGGACAGCAACATACAACGGAACGAAAACCCTTCAAGTAGTGAAAGAAAACCCTGTGAACCTAGTATTTTATCTCCAACAAAAACACCCTTCAAAAATGAGAGTAAGATAGAGGTATTTTCAGACAAAGCTGGGAGAATCCATCCTGACCAGATATGCACCGTAAGAAATGCTATAGGAAGTTCTTTGGGCTTAAAAGAAATGACACCAGACGCAACACCGGTTCTGCAGGAAGGAAAGACAAGCATCAGGAAACATAAGTATTCAAATATCCAAGTAAACAGAAAAGAATTATTTCTCAGTATTTTAATTTATGTACCTGTAAATGCATGTATCTCAATTCTTGGGATTGGGAGTTTGGGACTGACATGTACACACTGCTATATTTAAAATAGATAACCAACAAGAACCTACTGTAAAAAAAAGAAAAAAAAGTAAAAAAAAAATTCTTTAAAAACCTAAAAGGGGGCTTCCCTGGTGTCGCAGTGGTTGAGAGTCCGCCTGCCGATGCAGGGGACACGGGTTCGTGCCCCGGTCTGGGAGGATCCCACAT
>NW_006790942.1:6309763-6321183 GCF_000442215.2 Lipotes vexillifer
ACCTGCAAAAAAAAAAAAAAAAAAAAGCATAAACTGGCACCTGAGAGATGTTATTGCTGTAACTCAGGCAGGGTGGCCCATTGGGACAGAAGGGCAGAGAGGGGGCCAGGTATGTATTCAAATATAATAAATCCAAAACAGATTTGCATTAGCTTTTGCAGACTATTTCTGTTAAAAGAATGGCTTTGCTGGCTAGTTATTTTCAGCACATGTCAAGTAACGATTTAGCAGGCATGTGATTTAAAGCTATAGGTAAGTAATCTATTTATTCCCGAATCTTATTTCCTCCAATTTGATTTTATGATATTCTGTTGGCTTTAATAAGCCTCATATCTGACAGTTGTAATCAGGTGGAAATGTAAGTAATTTAATCCATTTTGCTGTCTTCTAAGTTGCTCTGAGGTAAACGTCACCTATTAAAACCTGGTAGACAAGGGTTTAGTCAGTTATGAAACATATATTGGCAATGTCTTCTGTCATTTTTGTCCTTGATCCCAGGAAATTCTAGTAAAAATTTTAAAAAAGGGGGCTTCCCTGGTGTCGCAGTGGTTGAGAGTCCGCCTGCCGATGCAGGGGACACGGGTTCGTGCCCCGGTCTGGGAGGATCCCACATGCCGTGGAGTGGCTGGGCCCGTGAGCCACGGCCGCTGAGCCTGCGCATCTGGAGCCTGTGCTCCGCAACGGGAGAGGCCACAACAGTGAGAGGCCCGCGTACCACAAAAAAAGAACCTAAAATAAGAACACCATATCATGGGTTTTATAGTATATGTAGAAATTTAATATAAAACCACAGATCACAAAGGGCAGGAGGGTTTATGTGGAAACACACTGCTGTAAGGCTCTTGAACGACTGTAAAGGAGTGTAATATACTCTTACCTGACCTAAAATAAGAACACCATATCATGGGTTTTATAGTATATGTAGAAATTTAATATAAAACCACAGATCACAAAGGGCAGGAGGGTTTATGTGGAAACACACTGCTGTAAGGCTCTTGAACGACTGTAAAGGAGTGTAATATACTCTTACCTGAAGGTACGCTATGTCCAAGGTGCATATTGTGAGCTCCAGAGTGACCACTAAGAATGACACCAAGCACTACAGCTAAAAAGTAGAATACTTAAAAATACCAGATTTACCCAAAAGAAGGCAAGAAAGGAGGATCAGAGAAACAAAGAACAAATGAAATGCTAGGAAACAAATACTAAGATAGTGGGTTTAAAAACCAACTATATCCATAATTACATAATTATAAATGAATTAAACAATCCAATTAACAAGCAGAGACTTTCAGACTGCATAAAAAGACTCAACTATATAAAGTGTGTTTTTTAGAAACGGAATAGTACACAGACAAGTTCAAAGTAAAAAGGATAGAAAAAGATACAGCATGCAATCCCAACATGTAAGAAAACTGGCGTCTTATAAATGTATGTGAACCTAATAACAGAGCCTGCCAGTACCCAAGGCATAAACTGACAGAAATACAGGGGGAAAATAAACAACTCCACAAGCATCGCTGGTAACTTTAACACCCTCCTCTCAGTAAGTGACAGAGCAAGTCAACAACAAGTCAGTAAAGTACAGAGGATCCGAACAACCATCAGCCACTGGCCCTAAAGGACGTGTACAGAGCACTATACTCCACAACTTCAGAGCACTCGTTCCTTTCACGGGCCTGGGAAACCTGTGTCAGGACAGACTGTACGCAGAGCCATACAACACATCTCAACAAACATCAAAAGACTGAACCAGGGCTTCCCTGGTGGCGCAGTGGTTAAGAATCCGCCTGCCAATGTAGGGGACATGGGTTCAAGCCCTGGTCTGGGAGGATCCCACATGCCGTGGAGCAACTCGGCCCGTGCGTCACAACTACTGAGCCTGCGCTCTAGAGCCCACAAGCCACAACTACTGAAGCCCGTGTGCCCAGAGCCCGGGCTCCGCAACAAGAGAAGCCACCGCAATGAGAAGCCCGCACGCCACAACGAAGAGTAGCCCCCACTCGCCGCAGCTACAGAAAGCCCGCGCGCAGCAACGAAGACCCAACACAGCCAAAAATAAATAAATTTATTAAAAAAAAGACTGAACCGTATACTCTCTGAACCAAGAGAGTATTAGATTAGAAATCAATAACAACACTAACAAGATCCCCCAATACAGAGAAGATAAACAACATACTTCTAAATAACCCAAAGAAAAGACCCAATGGGTCAAAGAAGAAATGACAAAGGAAATTATGAAATGTTTCATATGAATGATAATAAAAACATATTAAAGTCTGAGGGATGCAGCTGAGCAGTGCTTAGAGGTAAATTTATGTTCTAGCCCTACTTATAAAAGAAGGTCTAAAATCAGTGATCTAAACTTTGTAGGAAGCTGGAAAGAGAACAAGTTAAACCCAAAGTAAAAGCTGAAGGAAGGAAATCATAAGCGTGGAAATCAATTTGATATAAAATGATTTTTATATAAAAATAGAGAAAAATCAATAAAGTCAAAAGTTGGATCTTTAAAAAGGTTAATAAAATTGGCAAACCTCTGGCAATACTGATAAAGAAAAAACATAAAGCACCAACGTAAGGAATGAAAGAGGAACCATAACTGCAGATCCTACTGACGTTCAGAGGGCATTAACAACTTGATGCCAGCATCTGAAAACTTGGATGAACTGGACAAAGGTTTTGAAAAATGCAGCTTGACAAAATAGACACAAGAAGAAACAGACAACCTAACTAGTCCTATGTGTCAAGCAAACAGACTGACTAAGTAAGAACACTTCAGGCCTACATGGCTTCACCAGTAAATGTGGTTAAAAATTTAAGCAAGAAATATACAATCCTACACAAACTCTTTTGGGAAACAGAAGATAAAGGGAGATTTCTAAACTCATGTTATGTGGCTAGCATAACCCTGATGGCAAAACCTCACAAATACACTAAGATTTACAGAGCAATATCCATAAACAGAGATGCAAAAATCCTTTACAAAATACTAGCAAAGCAAATCCAGCAATATGTAAAAAGAACAATATATCATAAGCAAGTTGGATTTATCCCATGAATACAAGGTTGTTTTAACACTGAAAAAACAACATAATTCACAATATTAACAGAATTAAAGAAAAAAAAGATCATCTCAATAAATGCACAAAAAGTACTTAACAAAATTCTAAACTTATTTTTGAAAATACTCTCAGCAAACCAGGAATAAAAAGAAACTTCGTCACTCTGATAAAGGGCATCTATGAAAAACCTACAGCTGGAATCATTCTTTTGTTTTTTGTGTTTTTTTTTTTTTTTTTTCAGTACGCGGGCCTCTCACTGTTGTGGCCTCTCCCGTTGCAGAGCACAGGCTCCGGATGCGCAGGCCCAGTGGCCACGGCTCACGGGCCCAGCCGCTCCGCGGCATGTGGGATCTTCCCGGACCGGGGCACGAACCCGTGTCCCCTGCATCGGCAGGCAGACTCTCAACCACTGCGCCACCAGGGAAGCCCTGGCATCATTCTTTAATGGTGACACATTAAACCCTTTTCCTGTAAGATCAGGAACAAGGCAAGAATATGTCTGCTCCCACTGCGTCTATTAATCAAACTGTGCAATGAGGCAAGAAGTAGAAATAAAAGCCACAAGTATTTCTGTGAAACTGTCATTATTCACAGATTAAATAATTATGGATATAGAAAACTCTATGGAATCTACAAAAAAACCTGCTAGGACTAATGAGTAAATTCTGAATTTGGAAAAGTCACAGGATACAAGGTCACTGTTTCTAAAAAACAAAAAACAACAACAAAAAACTTCTATATACCAGTAACAAATAATTGGAAAATAAAATTTCAATAGCATCAAAAAAATTAAAAATCTAGGATTACAGCCAACAAATCTACGATTACAGCATCCACACCCACTAAACATATAATAATGGGGGAACTGGATGAGGGGAAAAGAACTCTGCACTCACTGTCTTTACATCTTTTCTTTAAATCTAAAATTAGTCCAAAGTATTTTAAAGAGGACATTTTGGGGTACAAATGGAGAAACTTGAATATCGAGCTGTAAGTTACCCGGCATATACAGAATATTGCTACTTGAGTGTTGTAACAGTGCGGAGGAATGTCACAGAACTTTCTTGTGAGAGATACATGTTAAAGTAGTTACGGGTGAAGTGTCAGGAAGTCTTGCAGTGTCATTTCACATGGTTCAGGGAAAAGTTGTATGCATATATTTTACATGTATCACACAAACCTACATATGCACATCAGCTATACATGTATACATACATACAACATATATACAGACACATATGCATTATTTATACATGTACACACACACACACACACACACACACACACACACACACAAAGCAAGCAAGAGCATGTGCCTGAGCATGTAAGAACTGAAGCAAATTCAGCAAAATGTTGACAAATTAACGCTTGGTGACCCATAGGGTATCTGTGTTCACTATATTATCTTTCAGCTTGTGAGGACTTGAACTTTTTCAGAATGAATAGGGGAAAATAAATATAGTTTCAATAAAAAAGCATTTCCTTGGAAGTATGATGAAAATTTATCTCAGCAAAAATTTACCTTCTTTCTTTTAGAGGAAAGTATACAATCCTGAAATATCTCACTTCACGCTGCAAAAAAGTCTTCCCCAAATTCTTCAGCCTAACACTTTGGAGACTGGATAAATCAAAAGTTTCATAGTGAAGCATTTTAAAAATTAATGTCATGCTGAAGCCCAGGACTGAAGTCTAAATTGCTACTTAGAAAACTTACGCATTCTAAGTGGGTCAAAAGAAACCAATTCTTATTACTCCTTTTCCTTCCGAAAATGGAAGCTATTCTTTCCTCCCAACAATCCATTTAACTAATATATCCTACAAGTACAAAAATGAAAAGTAATGCTATATAGGTGAAACGGAAAAAGAAGTAAACAAACATAAACACAGAAAACATGTTATTGGCCAGATGGCTTTTCTGGCAACTTCTTTAACATTTGAAAATGTAGTGTAAGAGTCACAAATCTCACAAAGGTAGCAATAAAACAGAATATTACAAACGAATCTCATTTATACACATAAGCTCCTAGGAAAAGCCTAGCACATAATAATCCATAAATGAATCTATTCAACCAATACTTTCTACTTTGTCCTAGGCCTGAGGATTCCAAACACAAAAATCTAAAAATAAATATCTAAAATAAAAATGATATCTAGTGACTAGAGACTGAAACAATCGCTACATAAGATTCTGTACATATTAGAGAATCTATATATAAAGTTAATGGAATGGATCACAATGTTTAGCAGGGTTGCTGAAAACAAAACGAATACACAAAAATCTACTACATTCTAAGTATCAACAATAAAATGAAATATTTTAGGATATCATTTACAACACCATCAAAAATATGAAGTACCTGGAATAAATCTAGCACAAGAGAAGAAAGAACTTTATAAAGAAAAATCATAAAGAAGACTTAAATAAATGGAAAGTTTCACTGCAATCACAGTCAAAATCCCAGCAGGCTTTTCCTTTATGAAACTTGGCAAGCTGATTCTAAATTTATACAGAAGTGTGTAAGACCAAGGACAGTGAAGACATAAGTTAAGAAGGGAAATAGGGTGCAGGACCCTGCACTGCCTGATATTAAGAGTTGTCCTAATAAAGACACAGACCTACTAGAGAATGGACTTGAGGATATGGGGAGGGGGAAGGGTAAGCTGTGACAAAGCGAGAGAGAGGCATGGACATATATACACTACCAAACGTAAGGTAGATAGCTAGTGAGAAGCAGCCGCATGGCACAGGGAGATCAGCTCGGTGCTTTGTGACCGCCTGGAGGGGTGGCATAGGGAGGCTGGGAGGGAGGGAGACGCAAGAGGGAAGAGACATGGGAACATATGCATATGCATAACTGATTCACCTTGTTATAAAGCAGAAACTAACACACCATTGTAAAGCAATTATACTCCAATAAAGATGTAAAAAAAAAAAAAAAAAAGAGTTGTTCTAAAGCTACAGTAATTCATACAGTGATACTGCAGATGCAGATAGAGACAAATAGCCCAAATCTACTTAATAGAAGGAAATCTACTTAAAATAAGGCAAGAAACAAGAGAACAGGTTAATATAAAAGTATACTTACTTGCAGAAAATATATTGGATACTTAGAAAAGCCAAAAAAAAACCCTAAAACAAACACAAAACCCAACCCACCCCAAAACCAAAAACCGAAACAAAACTCCATTAGATCAATAAGAATGTGGTCTCTAGGTCCCGGCAGGACACCTTAGGAAGGTATGTAACAGCCTGACGGGACGGGAAAGACTTTCCAGAACAACTGCCAGCTCAGCTGAAATGAGAAGAGTAAGGAAGGGTTGGGCGGGTGCAGAAGAGGCAGGAGGCTGAGCATATTCTGAGCAGAGGCTCAGAGGCAGGAGGCCATAAGGCAATCGCACAGAACGCAAAGCTCCAGCGCAGAGAATTCAAGAGGCACCGGCAGCCGGAACGGTGACAAAGGCTCACCGCGTGCAGGTGAGGTTAAGACTCTACCCTGAAGGCAATGCAAGTCTGGAAGAGTTTCAAACAGACAAGTGATGTAAAGAAATAAGTTCCTTACAAAGAATGTATTTTAAAAGTACATTCGACACAGTGAGGAAAACGGGATTGGAGCAGGGAAGGCTGGAGTTGGGGACAAGCTAAACGCTGTCACTGTGATCTTAGTGGCAGGGGCTGGTGGCCTGAACGGAGGCGCTAACATGTGAAAAGACAGAAGCTCGTAGACTGGGAAGATCGTGGAGAGCACCTGGCACCAGGCCTTTCTGATGGACAGATGTCAGCTGGGAAAAGGGGCAAGGAGGCCCCAGACGCTGCTCTGGCACTGACGCCAGGGCCATTCCCCCAAACAAGCAGGTTTGGGGTGAGGCAGGTGGTAACACCCACCATCGGTTCTGGACACAATGAATGAGGCACCAGGTGACGATGCCACTACTTTCGTAATCAGGAAACAAAATCATTGAAAACTTACCTGTTTTTGTCAAATGACGTCCTAGCCAAACGGGACTGCAAAATGGCTGTTATCTTTAAAACAGAATCATTTAAAAAGTATGGATATAAGGATTTATAAGTGACATATCAATACACATTCATTCACAATAAAGATACAGATCTTTAGAAACTCTTACCATAGCAGTTTGGTCCCCAAGTTTGTCCAGACAGGATGCTCTGTGAAGCTACGATTATATAAATACACAAGAATTTATTTTTTCTCTCAGATGCTTTGAAGATATTTCCTTAGAAACAATGAAACACAACCACCTTTCTGTTACTTAGTAACAGGTAAGAATGACTCTGATATATCTATGGCTTCTTCCTAATGTGTAGTTTTCAAGTTCAACATATTCAAGTAAATCTGTTTCAGATTTATAAAAAAGGTTATGGCTTTGGTAAGACATAAGAGTATGAAATTCTTTAAAAAAAAGTTTATGCCTCAGTTTGCCAGTGAATGTCTGAGAAAAGCCCTGGCTCACCTGAAGCAACGTCTCCACAACACCTTCCACCTTCCCTGAAACATCCAACTCGAAGACATATTCTATTGTGCCCTAAAAAAGAGGGAGACCAAGCATGTCAGGACCCATCACTTTAAGACATTTGCAGCCCCCTGCTGACCTGTGCAGGGACCTGCCTGGCGTGTCCTCCCTCAGCCCACATGGAATGAGGGCCCCGGGGGAGCAGAGTCTGTTGGATTTACTGCTGTATTTACTATTTCCTTCCTTCTGCTAATTTTGGGCGTACTTTGCTCTTCTTTTTCTGGTTCCTTGAGGTGTATAGTTAGGTTTTTTAATTTGAGATCTTCAAGGTAAGCATTTAACACTAAGCTTCCCTCTTAGGATCGCTTTTGATGCATCTTTTCAGTATGCTCTGTTTTCGTTTTGATCATCTTGAGGTTTTTTGGGTTTTGTTCTTTTGCTTCTTTATTGGACTATAATTGCTTTAGCTCTATGTATACCTATATCCCCTCCCTCTTGCGTCTAATTTCTCTTTTTGATTTCTCTAACCCATCGGTCGTTCAAGAGTGTTGTTTAATTTCCACATACGTGTGAATTTTCCTGCTGCTATGGATTTCCGGTTTCACTCCATGGTGGTTGTAATCTTCTTAGATTTGTTGACTTGTTTTGTGACCTGACACGCAACCTGTCCTGGAGAATGTCCCGTGTGAACGTGAGAAGAGCGTGTGTCCTGCTACCATTGGGCAGGACGTTCTGTGTCTGTGAGGTCCATCTGGTCAGAGTGCTGGTCGAGTCCTCCGTTTCCTGAGTGACCTTCTGTCTGGATGATCTACCCATTATTGAAGGTGGGGCACGGACGGAAGTCTCCTCTGTCCTGTGCTGCTGTCAGTCTCTCCTTTCAGTCCTGTCAGTGCTGGCTTCATACACTCAGGTGCTCTGAGGCTGGGTGTGCAAGTGTTGTGACGGTTAATTTTATGTGTCACAAGCTGCATTCTTCTCTTTCCCCTGAGGGTGAGTCTGCTGGGCTGTATCTGCCTGTGTCTCTGGTGCAGGGTCTGCACAATGCCCAGCTCTTTCCTGTTTTCAGGGGTCCCCAGGCATCTAGAGCATTATGGGTCCTGTCAGAAGTCCAGGACAGGTGAGACAGAAGCCAGTCCCTCAGGCAGCTGCCCCCAAAAGCCAGAACATTGGACCTACGGTCCCGTCTTGTCTTTCCCTCTCCAAGGACAAGATGGGAGCTGGGAGTTCCCTCCAATCACGTGGCACAGTGCCGGGGAGGGACTATGGTGAAAGGATGCTACAATGTCCCCACAGCTTCAGGGTGGCTCATTTCATGCTCACCTGGGGCGCAGGGCACTCTTAACTGGTTTCTGGATTTCTCACAAAGGGAACTGAGTCAGTCTCTCCATAAGAGGAACAGGGTCTGGGGTTCCTAGTCTACCAAGTCTCATCATCATGGTCAAAGTCACAACCCCGCCCCTTTAAACCTGAGAATCCTTTGGTGTCCTAATTCACAAGAGCTTTCCTTTGCTTCAGAAAACCTTACTCGTTTCCTTTTATGTAACTTTTCAGCAGCTTTGCACTTCAAGCGGGTGACAGGAGAGCCTTTGCAGGGAGAGTGCACCAGGCAGCGGTTCTCAACTTGGGGGGCAGGGGGGCATTCCATCACCCCTGAGGGGCACTGGTCAACGTGTGGTGCCACACAACAAAGGGGGACAGTGCAGAGGGGGCAATCCATGGGTGGGAACAGCCTGTAATATAAGGGACAGCCCCTCACAATGAAGAACCGTCCTTCCCAAAGTGCCAATAGCACCACCTGTGAGCGACGAGGTCTCAGTATTCACCGTTTCTGAGCGACTGGCGCACGCAGATGTTTCTCGTACATAAAACTCAGAGGGGGCTGCACATGGCTGGCGCGTCCCCCGCCAAGCTGCTGCTGAGAACCCGCAGGCTGGCCTGTGACCGGAACTGCCATCCAGCCTGTCGGACGTCTGCTCGGAGAGGGTGGCTTTTCCTAATTCAGAGGTGTTGTTTATAGGAGCAGTAGTCCCATCTCTAGGTCTCGTAAAAACTCTTCTGCTAGGAGTTATCCCTTTACTGCATACTAAGCTGCAGCATAAAGCATTCATTAAAGCACAGAATGGTTGGATGTAATGTCTAGTTACAAGTCTTGTGTTCACGGCCCCTCAGAGCTTCTACTCAATCAGCAGCATTTATAAGTTATTACTGAGCTCTTAAATAAGGGTATTTTATAGCCTGTAAGTACTTCTCAAACATTTAAAAGAAGTTCTCACTGATACTCAGTAAATAATCTTTTAAATGATGCATATTCTGATTTCAACTTTTAACCTAATAATTTAAGCTTATTTTTCCCCTAATAGACACGCCTATTTTGAAGTTAAAAAGTTAATTGAAATCTCTTGGACTAAAGTCTGTCATTCCCTTGGGTAGTTTTGTTATAACTGCTAGAGAACAAGCTTTTAAATACCCATTACATTGCATTAAAGAAGTGAACAGAGACACAGAATCTTACTGCTCAAAATCACTATGTAAATTGCTGGGGATAAATGAAAAGCTTTACTTACCCTTTCTATTTTATATGGTGCAACAATGTTGTGTTCTTTAATGAAATATACCTGAGAAAGACAAATCAATACTTGTAAAATATTAAACATTATCACAGTAAGTGAGTTACTGTTAATTAGGATGTTATGAATCGAATTTAAATCATTGTTACATAATCTATTTCCAAAAGCACTTGCATTAATATGAGTATGGCTTTAAAGTTCCAATGTTAAAATAACAAACATTAAATTAAAAAGAGATTCATCAAGGCAACAAGGTAGCAACCACTGCTGGATAAATACAATGTCTAAGATGTCTTATGAATGTCATCACTTGTACCCAGTAACCAGACAAGTGAAGGAAGCTAATCTAAGGCTGATTTTCTAAGAAATGAGTAAAACAAAGTCAATGTGGTAAGAAATCCATTCATCAACATGAAACTCTCTTCTCTAGACAGACACAGACACACATGCACACACGCACACACACACACACACACACTCCTCTTTATTCTATCAGCAAAAGAATATTTGGAAGCAAAACTCTAAAAGCCTAAAGAACCATAACATATTTCTGAAACACTGTGACCTGGTAAGTAATCAAAAAACACAAAAGCTGTGTTTATTTGGTTGTGTGCTTAACCCAGGAAGCTTAATACTTGAAAGAGTAGCTTATATCCAGTCACACCTTGATGTAAAGCTGATTTTGCGTTTATTTGATATGAGACCTCTTATACAAACTATTGAAAGGTGGTGGGAGGATTTGGGGGCTTTATTCTTAAGTTTATTAAAATTATACTAAAATGTATATTTTTATAATGGAAACCATACTTTCAACTGAAAAAGTACCTACTCCTTTCAAGATTAGGACTTCCTAGAATAAAGCGACAGTGTAAAACGATACTCTAGAAATAATGAGAATACAGGTGTGGCCCAGAATCATCAATAGTGGTGCTCCTTCCCCAAATAGATGGCCATAACTGCTTTCATATCTGCCAGTCAAAGCAACACGAAGTCAAAGATAGCCTCTGAAATGTTTTCTTCCCTAAAATTATTAGAATCATGGAAGGCAGACTTAGAAAATCACCTAATCTGATATCTCCCAGGCTTCATAAAATAATTTTCAATATGCATTAAAAAGAGCCATGGGGCTTCCCTGGTGGCGCAGGGGTTGAGAGTCCGCCTGCCGACGCAGGGGACGCGGGTTCGTGCCCCGGTCCGGGAGGATCCCACATGCCGCGGAGCGGCTGGGCCCGTGGGCCATGGCCGCTGAGCCTGCGCGTCCAGAGCCTGTGCTCCGCAACGGGAGAGGCCGCAGCAGTGAGAGGTCCGCGTACCGCAAAAA
>NW_006790942.1:6321627-6323724 GCF_000442215.2 Lipotes vexillifer
AAAAAAAAAAAAAAAAAAAAAGCCACGAACAAGAGGGCTAAGTGAACCGAAAACCACCGGAGGCTCTCTGCTCCCGACCATTCACCCCTTGAGAATCTCAACGCTTCGCGTCCAGTCCTAGAGTAGAGAAATCTCTGCATCTTTGTTTCGCATAGCTCTTCCCATGCTTGCTCGATCGCGGAATGATACTTTGAACGCTTCAAGGAGCTGGAGATCCGCAGAGAGTGGAGCCAACGCCGACCTCCACTACGCTTTTCGTTTTCAAGGTGGAGAGGGTGAGGCTCACAGCAAAAAGGCCGCGGTAACGAGCTCTACTCCTCTCTCATCTGTCATGTTTTAAAGATCGACAGACGAATTGAGTACAGCTAACCCTTGAGCAACATGCGTTGGAACTGCGTGGGCCCGCTTACATGTGAATTGTTTTCAGTAAACATATTGGAGAAGTATGTGGAGATTTGGGACAATTTGAAAGAAGATGAACTGTGTAGCCTAGAAATATCAGAAAAATTAAGAAATTGTTATGTCATGAGTGCATAACATGTAAGTAGATCCTAGTCTATCATGTCATTTACAACCATAAAACATACACACATCTGTTATAAAAAGTTAAAACTTATGCGCACGCTAACAGGCCGTACATGGATGGCACCAGTCTTAGTCGAGAGAAATGTAAATAACTATAAAGATGCAGTATGAAATCACAGCAGCATACGTTCACCGTAGTTCACGCTGTACCACGGTCGTAACTTCATAGCCGCCTCCTGTGATACTGCGCTGAGGTCAAGTGCTGAGAGTAACCTCAGAAGGCCGCGGGACGCTATTCATCTTCGCGTAAGCGGCAGTGAATCGGGCATCACAGTAAAAAGTGATCCCTCCCGGTTCTTGTGCATTTTTCATCGTGTTTAGTGTAAGATCACAAGCCTGGAATAACACCACGGGACCCACACGAAGTGCCACTAGTGATGCTGGCCATGCTCCCGAGAAGCAAAGTCATGACATTACGAGAAAAAATTGAATTACTTGATATGTGCACCATTGATTGAGGTGAGGTCAGCAGCTGCGGTTGCCACCATTTCAAGATAAATGAATCCAGTGTAAACACCATTGTAAGACAGAAAAGGAAATTCATGAAGCCATCAGGCAGCTACCCAGCAGGTGGAAGAACCTGGCACGTTTTGTGAACTACCTTTTTATCACGTACTGAAAATGCAGCTTTTATGTGGGTGCAGGGTTGCTGCGTGATGACTAATGTGAAGTCATCATACGACAACTTAAAGCAAAAGGAAGGTGAAGGATCTAAAGCTGGAAAAGTTAACGTCAGCAAAGGATGGCTTGATAATTTTGGAAAGAGATTTTGCTCTGAAAATGTCAAGACAACAGGAGAAGCAGATTCTGCCAACCAGGAGGCAGCAGACGAGCTCCCAGACACCATTAAGAAAATCACTGAAGAGAAAGGATATCTGCCTGATCAGGTCTGAAAGCAGATGAAAGTGCCCTCTTCTGAGAAAAAAAAAAAAAAATCCACAAAGGACATTCATTAATAAGGAAGAGACACAAGGACCAGGATTTAAGGCAGGAAGGGATAGGCTGATTCTGCTGTTTTGTGCAAATGCAATGGGGTTGATGACCAGGACTGCCCTGATCTATAAAGCTGCTGACCCCCAGCCTTGAAGGGAAGAGGGAACCCCAGCTGCCAGTCTTTTGGTTGGAGGACAAGAAGGTCTGGACAACAAGAACCCTTTTTCTGGATTGGTTCCATCGATGCTTTGTCCCTGAAGTCAGGAAGTATTCTGCCAGTACGGGACTGCCCTTTAATGTTCATTTAATTGGACAATACCCCTGGCCACCTAGAACCCCATGAGTTCAACACCAAAGGTGTCAAAGTGGTCTACTTGCCCCCAAACCCAGCATCTCTAATTCAGCCTCTAGATCAGGGGTCATAAGAACCTTGAAGGCTTATTACCTATGGTACTCTGTGCAAACGACTGTCAACGCTGTGGAAGAGAAATCATGAGAGTCTGGAAGGATTACACCATTGAAGATGCCATTGTTGTCACAGAAAAAGCCATGAAAGCCATCAAGCCAAAAACAGTACAT
>NW_006790942.1:6323734-6325257 GCF_000442215.2 Lipotes vexillifer
GCTGTGCATGACTTTACAGGATTTACAACAGAGCCTATCAAGGAAATCATGAATCAGATTATGGATATGGCAAAAAGAGGTAGGGGGTTGAAACGTTTCAAGATATGGATCTTGGAGAAATTCAAGAACTAATGGACACCACACCCGAGGAATTAACAGAAGACAACCAGAGGGAGATGAGAGCTTCCAAACCAGCGCCAGATGATGAGGAAGATGATGCAGAAGCAGCAGCGCCAGGAAACAAACTGACATGAGACCACCTAGCAGCAGGCTCTGACTTCTGAGACTGCTTTTTGACTTCTTTTATGACATGGACCCTTCTATGACACAGGCACTGGAATAAAGCAAACAGTGGAAGGAGGATTGGTACCGTATAGCAACATTTTTAGAGAAATAAAAAAGCAGAAAAGTCAGCCAGAAATCATGATGTATTTCCGTAAAGTTAAACTGAATGTGTCTGCCTCTCCTGCCCCCCCATCCCCCCTCCATCTCTGCCACCTGCGACAGCAAGACAAAACCCCCCCGCCCCCCGCTCAATGTGAAGACAGATGACAGGAATGAAGACCTCTGGGACGCTCCACTTCTACCTAATGACTAGTAAACAATCATCCTGCCGTGCAGTTAATAAACTCACCTGTTGTGTTTGTGCGTGTCTTCATGTGAACATCTAAGAACCACATGGAGGAAGCGTATGATACACTTCTGTGTTCATCACTGTCATCATCACCTAAGCATTCATAGTGTAGAACACTGTGTGCAAGACTAGTACTGAAGTGGACAGCCTATCCTTGCATAGGCATAAGGGGAGTGATTTTAATATAAGATTAATCATGTGTTAGTTTTCTGGTTTCATAACTTTGCTTTCAAAGAATTACATTACTGTTCAGATGTCTTTCTCTATCATCACGGGTTTAAAAAAAAATGTCATCATGTTTGGGGCTTCCCTGGTGGTGCAGTGGTTAAGAATCCGCCTGCCAATGCAGGGGACACAGGTTCGAGCCCTGGTCTGGGAAGAGCCCACATGCCGTGGAGCAACTAAGCCCGTGCACCACAGCCACTGAGCCTGCGCTCTAGAGCCCGCGAGCCATAACTACTGAAGCCCGCACACCGCAACTACTGAAGCTCACGTGCCTAGAGCCCGTGCTCCGCAACAAGAGAAGCCACCGCGATGAGAAGCCCCTGCACTGCAACGAATAGCAGCCCTCGCTCGCCGCAACGAAGACCCAACAGAGCCAAAAATAAATAAATAATTTTTTTTTAATTTTGAAAATTAAAATGTAACCACGTTTCCCATACTGAATTATGAATCTGATACAACACTGTGTGCCATAACACTTTTATAACAATTCACTCAACAGTGTACAGGCTGGGCTACTGGGAAGCAATCATATTGATGACACAGGCTACGACAAAGCAGTCATCCTGCTGCTTCTTCATTATCAGTGCATGAATCGTACTTGTAAATAACACATTTCTTTTTCACATTTTCTTTTTTTTTCTTTTTTTTTTTTTTTTTTTTTTTT
>NW_006790942.1:6325267-6332408 GCF_000442215.2 Lipotes vexillifer
ACGCAGGCCTCTCACTGTTGTGGCCTCTCCCATTGCGGAGCACAGGCTCCGACGCACAGGCTCAGCGGCCACGGCTCACGGGCCCAGCCGCTCCGCGGCATGTGGGATCTTCCCGGACCAGGGCACGAACCCGTGTCCCCTGCATCGGCAGGCGGACTCTCAACCGCTGCGCCACCAGAGAAAGCCCCTACTTTTCATTTTTGATGTCTAATGTTAGTAACACATCTAACATCTACAGTGTTTTGTATCACATTAAGACAATATTGATGTAGGTACTGACAGACATGATTCATCTTATAAACAGATGACATAAACTTACAGTATGGATAAGTACAGTACATAGTGCAAATGCATTTTCTCTTATGATTTTCTTAATAACATTTTCTTTTCTCTAACTTATTGTAAGAATACGGTATATATAACATACAAAATATGTGTTATCAACTGTCTATGGCATCGGTGAGGCAACAGTAGGCTATTCGTAGTTAAGTCTGGGGGGAGTCAAAAGTTATATATAAATTTTCACCTGTTTGTGTATGTGGGAGCGGGGGTCAGTGCCCCAAACTCCCACTTTGTTCAAGGGTCAGTTGTGTATGACAGGAGAAAAAACGTGTAATTTACCTCCGTATTGCCAGGGTTCACATAGTACAGGATGCACAAATCTATACTGAGTAAAAGTGAAATGAAGAAAAGGTCATGACCCCAAGCATTATACTATAATTAGACAAGGCTACACACCCTAAGCCGTGGCCTCGGTTGTCACCGTGAGTCCATCTGAGCTCACTGAAGCAGGAGGCGCTGGCCTCCCACCTTCCAACCGCAGTCCTTTATCTCAACCCTCACACACTGTCAGGACTCCTCAGGACAGACCCACACAGCCTGCAGGCACCACACGCTTAATGAACATTAAGGAACGCATCAGGCATCACAGCTTCTAAGACATATAGTTCTCAAAGACTAACTTTAAAAGAATTTAAACATCATTCCCTGTGGCCTTCATTTGAGATTTCTACAAATAATTTCATTGTGCTTAAAAAAAATGTGTATATATATGTATGTATACACACACACACACACACACACACACATATGTATGTATTTATTCATTTAAATGTTCTTTCAGGTTAGAAAAAAATGTTTACTAGGTGCTTCTTACCTGACTGAAAATGAGTGAGATCCCCCCGGATACCGCCCTAAAATGCAGATAAAAGTTATTAAATATATGTAATTTTTTGGTAGAAGTAAAATTACACAGTTGTGACAATGACGTACCTTGTGAAGTGTCTACTGGCTCCATTTTCTCCATGTTTTCCTATTTTTATACAATCTCTCAAAGGAATCTGGAAAAAAGTGAGAGAGAAATATTATAAAAATAAGCCAAGGTAAAATATATACAAAAAACAGGACCGTTTCTGTTCACATTTAAAATGCATTTACCTTAATGATGGGCTGGGATATTGCATCCGGTTCAAAAATAACTGATTTTGAACATATTTTTAAGGAGCCTCTGATTTTCCTAGAGATGAAAGTACAAAAGGTTATTATTAATGAATGTAACAAAAGTCACAAAAGAATCATAATACATTTTAACTAGAATGCAGATGACTAAAGTATCAGCTAATAAAAGATCAACAAAGAGAAGGGTATGAAAGGTTGGAAAATATAGCAAAAATATTTTCCTCATCTCCCCCTCCCTAGAGGTTAAAGAATCTGCATGTGTTGTAATACGGTCTCACTGGTTGAGCACTGTCGCATGTATTTTATTCTCATTACTTCATCTGGTCCTCACAACTACTGTGAAAGGGAAACAGTTTTCTGATCCTTAAGAAACGCTGATTCCATCCTGTCTGTGGTAAATTCTTTTGACTTTTAATTTCCTATATCTTAAAGAACTATTCAGAAAGCAATACTAAGCATCTAACGTTGATTAGGTAGGAGATTTTTTGTTTTCTTATTTATAATCATGCAAGAATAACAAGAGTTTGTATTTAGAACACAGAACGCTTTTACCGGTGATTCTGGGGTACATAGGAATTCCGGGAAAAACTGGTTCTATGATAATAAGCGATTTTAAAGACTATCTGCCTACTACTATAATATCAAATAAATCAGTTATCAGCTTCACCATTCTCCTTTCTTGGGACATTTATAAGGCTCCAATGAGTTTTGGGGAAAAGCCTGCCTGAGCATGTTAGAGGCCCATGTACCTCACTTGGCTGAAGCCAATACAAATCTACACACTTGATTGTCTTTTATTGACTAGATGACTTTTATCAATTGATCAAACCAAGGCAATAACTTACTATGTAATCAAAACACAGGTTAAGAAATGCTGGAACATCATCTTATAAAAAAAATCACCTTAAGATTAGTTTCCAAGAGTACATTTTAACTACAAGTGAAGCTCTAAGGATCTTATTACGTTTTTTAAAATCACTTGTATGACATCTGGACTTTTTCTCCAGTCATTCCTCAGTGTCCTAGTGAACGCTTTTTTTTTTTTTTTTTTTTTTTTTTTTTTTTTTTGCGCTACGCAGGCCTCTCGCTGTTGTGGCCTCTCCTGTTGCGGAGCACAGGCTCCGGACGCACAGGCTCAGCGGCCATGGCTCACGGGCCCAGCCGCTCTGCGGCATGTGGGATCCTCCCGGACCGGGGCACGAACCCATGTCCCCTGCAGCGGCAGGCGGACTCTCAACCACTGCACCACCAGGGAAGGCCGTGAACACTTCTTACTCTGGCCGTTCCAGGGTCTCTTAACTGAAGCAATTATGTTACTAATACTCTAGAAAGACCCGACCTGCTCTTCCTGCTTCTGTACCCGCCCAACCCCCCGGCCGAGTTAGTTCTCCTTCTATCAAAGAAATCTCACATCCTTCCTGGCTTACAAATATGCCAATGGCGTTCTAACCCACAAGATAAAGTCCCATCACAATCTGAGAAAGGCCTACCTCTGTGTACGTAGATAATATGTACCCAGTGCACAAGAAGGCTCGTCATGCTGAAGGTCATGATTTAGCCTGCAATTCTTCTTCCTCAAAAGCTCTTTTAAATTTTGATTTTATATCATTTCTTTCCATGCTGTTATCTGCATTTACTTTCCTAACACACTAAATTACCTAATAATAACTTAAGTACTTCTATGGCAATTGCTAAACAAATACAAATAGAATAGAAAATTCCCAAGTATCAATCCCCTAGTTTCTGCAGTTGTTAACATGCAGTCATTCTTGTTTTGTGTACAACACCTCAGAACCCTGCTGGATTTTAGATAAATTCCCAGACATCCTATACTTCATTTATATATACTTAAACATGAATCTCCGAAGATAAACTCTTTCAATAAGTGACCTACCATTGTCGCACCTAAAAAAATTAATAATTCCTTAACGTCATCAAGGATACAGCCAGGATTCAAATTTTTCTATTTCATAAGTGTGTTCTTATAGTTGGTTTGTTCAAATTGGAACACAAAGTCCATATTACATTTAGTTGACATGTCTCTCAGTATCTCTTAATCTAAGGCAACTTTCATTTTCCCACATTACGAACTTTGCTAAACACATCTCTGTGGTTTTCCTCTATCCCATTTCCTTGATATAATTGGTAAGATTAAAAGACTTGACCAGCTGGGGTTTGATTTTCTGGTAAGGGTTCGTCAGAGGCAGTGCACATGCACTTCCCTCGTATCAGGAGGCCGCAGTGGGTTCAGGTAATGCCTATCTTGATACGTGTATTAAAAAATTTCTCAGCAGCTTTTCATCTGCTGGTTTAGCAGCCACTGAAGGTTCTGTCTACATCAGAGGTTGGCAAACTTCTTCTATAAAGAGCCAGATAGTAAATATTTTCGACTTTGCAGGCCATTTGGTCTCTGTCACTATTCAGTTCTGCATCCGTGTTGCAGGAAAGCAACCACACACAATATGTAAACAAGTGGGTGTTCCAATAAAACTTTATTTACAAAAACAAGTAGCCGGCCAGATCTGACCATAGTTTGTCGACCCCTGATATAGATCCATTATTCACTAGGGGTTGAAATTTTTAACATTCCCTCTGTGTTTATTATCTAGAATGCATCAACGAAGAGCAGCTTTAATTATCTGTGATTTGGTTACCCTAAAGTACAATTTGTACAAGCAGGAAAAATGCTTGATTCTTTACATTTATCAAGTTTTACAAAAATGAGTTGGTGTCCTAGTATCCTTCAAAGGTGACTGATATACATATATATACACACACACACACATATGAAATAACATATTTACATTACATATATGTCATTATGAACTCATGGATTTGAGCCCTTCTGATACATTTCAATCCACTGCCCTCATTATTCTTTTTCGGTGTTCAATCTGTCCCATTTTTTGCCCAGCTCTTCAGGGTGGCCTTGTGCCCTTTTAATTCACATGCAGTCATTTTTGATACCTTCCTTACTTGCCAGTCTGACAAGATGGTCCAGGCTCCACTCCCACATTTCCTCCCCTGACTTAGACTCAGACAAGTCTCCAAAGAGCCCTCGTTCCTTTTAGTGGAGAGTAGCATTCAGAGTAGCTCACTGCTACTGAGTTCTAACTAGGCCTTTTCAGAGATCCGAAAATCTTCCTTACCTTTCGTTCTGACTGCCCTTGTGCTGAATATGATTAGCTGTATGCTGTTCAAAGTAGTACTCCTCCAAGTTAAGCAGCAACAAGGAAAATCTAAATTTGGAAAAAAAAAGAAAAAACCGCATGTTTATTTTTTTTAAGTATAAGAAAGCAGAATATTTCAAGCATGTGTTCCCAAAGTGCTTTTCCATCCATTACATCAACAAACACTTATTAAGTGTATATTATATGCCAGGCACTCTTCTCTATCAAGACAGCCCTGCCCAGCTATGCCAAAAATAAAATAAATTGTTTACCAGGTGGATTTATTATTCCTTTACAGAAACTCCAAATTTCATGAAATAAAACCATGTGTAAGACAGACAGCTAGTGGGAACCTGCTCTGTGATGACCTAGGTGGGTGGGATTGGGGTGGGTGGGAGGGAGGTCTAAGAGGGAGGGGCTGTATGTATACATACAACTGATTCACTTCACTGTACAGCAGAAACTAACACACCACTGTAAAGCAATTATACTCCAATAAAACAACAACAACAACAAAACTGTTGCCTGAACAGAACTCGGAGCTTTCCCACCTACAGAGTGTTCATCCTTTGCTCCCCACCGACTCTTCCCCACCACACCCCATTCTCCACTGTCATGGCCCGTGGGTGGGTGAGTTTCTCTTGCTGCCTCCACAAGACCAGTGCCTCTGAGAGGCAGATCTTTAGATATTCCTGTTATAACTAATCTAAGGCTTTGTACGCAACAGGTATTTAATAGATAAAACAAGTAAGCTGAACCAAATGGGAATGAAAATCAGTTCTTTTTAAAGCTTTAAGTGCTTTAAACTTTTAAAAACAAAATAAAGTAACAGGAAAAGTATTAATTTAGTTGCATGGCCACAGAAACAAATATATGGTAAAGAACTGAAAACAACTGTTTTGTTTGTTTTGTGGTAAGGACCAGGAAACATCAACGGCATCCAGAGTCGCGGGGAGACGTTTTCATGAAAAGTGTGGTACTTGAGATGCGTCTTGAAGTTCCAGTGTATTAGAGGAAGACATCTAGATTAAAAACGGCAGAATAAACATAAGTGTTTATTTCTGCTCCCTCTGGAAAAACTCTACAATGTGAACAAAAGTATTTTTTAAATAGTAACCCCCCCCACAAAAAATAGTAAAACCCACAGACTAATGGAAATTGGAGAGACATAAAAGCAGATGAGAGATACCTATAAATTTGTGAGACATGGAAAGCAGATGGGAGGAATCAGCAGTGATCAGAAGCCGGAAGAGCAGATGCCTCCAGAAAAGGTACCAACCAGGAGGAAACCAAAAGTTCCACAACTGCAGGTATCAGGTACTAAGAAGGTAGGGATGGAGCCTAGGGGGATGGTTGAAAGTCCAAACGAGGCCAGCAGCCACGATTCCTCCCCTGATGGTTCTCCCTACACATGGTTTTTCAACACCAAAATTAAACAAGAGACTCCAAACTAGGCACCAAGCACAGTGGAGAGCAGGGCTATTGCATGAAAAGATAGTGATTAAACAGAAAGCAGGAAAACATATAACACTCCAAGCAGCAGACTGTGGGTTATTTTTGGAAAAAACTAAAGAGCCCTAGAGAAAAGACCTATGGATGCTAACATTTCAGAGAACCTTCGACAACTTCATCCCACAGTGAAGCCCAACAGAAAAGGCCTACCCACAGTGACGCAGAATTACATGCTTCACCCTTAAACACGAACGGACACCCCAAGATCACCAGCCTCTAATGTGAAAGAACTAGACCAAACGAGCAGAACACAGCTTGAAGGACGAGAGACAATGAACAGGACTATAATTAATATCCTTACAAAGAAGAAATTATATCCGTGAAACAAGATACTGCTCGCTTTAAAACAAACTGAACCAACAGAAAAATAACTCATAAGTTAAAAATGATGACAGCGGGAACTACCTTTACCATCAAAACAGGCAATTTTTATTGGCCTGTTCTACATTTTAAAATCCATGGACAAGAATTAATCATAGGCTAAACTGCCAGAGCTCAGTGTAAAATGCTCACTATTAACACTTATTCTGAATTTCAGTGCAACCACAGAAGTTCAGATTGGTAGGAGCGCCCTTTGATGCCCGAGATAATTTCCAAGAAGGTATAAATCAGAGAGATACCAAGTACCCTGGCCCTTACTTTTAGCTTGTGTATTAATAAGGTGAAACCTTTTGCTTGGGCTTGAGCCCTGCAACCGTCTCTCCTCCTGCCTCTCCCCACTCCTCCTCTTAGGCAGAGAGTAAAAGGACTATTCGTCAGTAAGACAAGGGCATAATTTTGTGGCTATAAAAACAGACTTCACATGCGCTTCCCTGGTGGCGCAGGGGTTGAGAGTCCGCCTGCCGACGCAGGGGACGCGGGTTCGCGCCCCGGTCCGGGAAGATCCCACATGCCGCGGAGCGGCTGGGCCCGTGAGCCGTGGCCGCTGAGCCTGCGCGTCCGGAGCCCGTGCTCCGCAACGGGAGAGGCCACAGCAGCGAGAGGCCCGCGTACCGCAAAAA
>NW_006790942.1:6332607-6336634 GCF_000442215.2 Lipotes vexillifer
TAAGTTAGAAAGAGAAAAACAAATATTGTATATTTACGCATATATGTGGAACCTAGAAAAATAAAAAAAAAAAAAAAAAAAAAAAGGCTAAAATAGTAAATCTTAGGTGTGTGTTCTTTTAAGTTTTTCTTTGGATTTTTAAAAATTTTATTTAAGTATCTTATGTTTTTTTATGCCAATAAAAATATAATCACATCAGCTATTGTATGACTAAAGTCATTATTTTGGTAAAAGAATTACATCCTCCTTAACTTACCAATATGCCTATTTTGTAAGTAATGTAAAACACATGATAAAGGGATATAACCAAATCATATTATTCAAAGTCAAAGGATTAAGAAACTTTTCTGAGTTTATTTTTTTCTTTTTACTGAAGTATTCAGTTATACCTGCTTGAAAATTTTTGTATGTAAAAAGTATTACTGTAAAGTTTCATGGTGTTCTGAACAATGATTTTCAAAGTGCATTCCATGGAGTAAATGGTTCCAAGCTTTAAAAAAAAGTAAAAATAAAAACACTTTTATAATTTTATGATCTCCCTCATTCGTGGTGTATCAGACTGTAAATTAACTCTTTAGGAGACTCGGGGCCCTGCTCCTGTGTATTCCTTAGTTTACTCCATCTTTACAGAGGTGTAGTGACATTTTCTTTAGATAAACTGACTCATTCCACAATTTAACTTTCCTGAAAAAGATGCTGTCCCATCCTCATGTCACCTAAATTGCAAAGCACACTGTTCAACACTTAACCAACAATGTACAACAAGTTCACCCCAGGCCAGCCCTCAGAGTTAACCCTGCCTTCACGGCTACCCAACAATTATTCAACACTCTGTTGATACGGTATTTATAATGGAGCCAGAAGATTCTGCTAGTCAATCATTTCTCTAGTTGGAGATGGAAAACTAGCTTCACTGTGCTGAAGAGGATTGTGAGGCCGCAGGGAGTGTCAGGACACCTTAGTGACATGTGCACGGCGGCAGAAAGGGCCCGAGTGGCCTGTATTTGCATCTCTCCTCTGAACACCCCACTATTCTTGGATTAAGCTAAACTGTAGGGCCCCCACTACCTACAGAGCTGGTTGAACTAAACTGGGCATTTTTGGTAAGCTTCTTAAAATGGCCTCTGAAACAAGGAATGAATTAAGAAAATGTTTAAGAGACAAGAACACTGTCCTGTGACCCACTGTTAGAAATGTGCCCCCAAGAATACATCTGACAGCAACCTCTGAATAGTCAAACAAATCTTACCTAACTATACGAACATCAATTTCTCCTTTCTCAGTTCTGCTATTAAGACATCACAAAACCAAACCTTCGTCTCTGCCAGAGTTCAGCTGAACTAAATCTACTGCATTTTCCTGACCTACCAGTCAGAACTCTGTCAAAGAAGATCAGATTAGCATGAGATGACTTCATAACTGAATTCATGCTGCAGGCGGACGACAACTTCCTCTCCTAGCCGTTTATAAAAATCTGTCTGATCTAGAATTAGCACTCAACCTACTTATGCACATATGCTCTTTCTACACCTTTCCAAGTCCCTAGATCATGGAAACATGCTGTGGTTCCAAACTCAAAGTCTCCCAGGAGTTTACACCAGCAGACCTATAGGCACATGGGTGTCGTCTGCATCTTCACCCATCTTCTGAAAGTCCAGCCTGTCACTTTCAGTCTGATGGTATCATTAACAGAATACAAAATAAGAGCCAGTTCCTCTGTCATGAGTAATATTTTACACTGCTGGGCTGGGCCCTAGGCAGGAGCCTAGTTTTACACACAACTTCAGGAGACTTAAAATATATATATATATATATATATATATATATATATTTTTTTTTTTAGTTTTACACACAACTTCAGGAGACTTAAAATATATATATATATATATATATATATATATATATTTTTTTTTTTTAATCTGTAGCATCGTTTAAAGCAAGCACTCCTCTGCGGCTTTAACTTCCTTGATGCTAACTTACAGGGCTGTGATATCCTCTTAATCTGTCCTTGGTTGTTGCCCTTCTTGCTTTATATATTTTTTTCAAAAATTATAAGCTCGGAGGAACACTACGTGTACCACCATTCTGTTTATTTGCTTGTCTGATTTTTTTGTAACCCTTCATCAAAGACCATTTGGATTGGACGTTCTGAATTCTATTTCTGACAGTTTGACAAACTTCCTAGGTCAATATCCTTTTCAGAACTGTCCAGTAATGATCCTGTTTTTTTTCCCTTCCTGGAAACTTACAATATCTGCCTTTTGAAAAATTTAGTTTCTATGCATGTCAGAATCCTTCTTAATCCCCCTGGGCTTCAACAATAAATAACTTGATAGGACTGCCTTTTCTGATGGTTTCTGTCATTGCTACTTGGTTAATGACTTTAATATTCAGAATTTTGAAAAGTTCTCAAGTTCTCTGCCTTAAAATAATTTAAAATTTCAACAAGGGAAGGCAAGGAACGGGAATTAGATCTCATCAAGCTTTGGCTGGGTAAGGTCTCTCATTTTCTGTGTTGCCACTTCCTGTTTTCAATCTCCATCAGGTACACATCTACCATTTTTTTTCCACCCACTTGGGTGGCCTGTAACAAATGAACACAATTATGTTATCTCTGTTCCTCTTTCCCATAAGTCCTCTGGGTTTTTCCGCGTGGTTCACGGACTCCCCTGCAGATGCAGATCTTCTTGGCCTTCAGAGCCCACTGCCTCACCTCCTAATGGGTCTCCCCTTTTTGAATAGGTCTACAGCTTTTTAGCACTAGATTCTGATCTTGAGTCCCATTCCATCAAGCTTCAGTGATACCTTAAACACATATTAATCCCCTTTTGTAATAAAACTTGACTCATTATATTATCCATGTTCTATGCATTTTTGCATAGAGACATCTGAGTGATTAAATATTATTTCTAGTCCCTGAACCAACTGTTTTCTCATGAAAATTACTGGCTCTTCCCCCCTGGAGCAGCATTTCATGCCCACTGTCCCCCAGTGTAACCAATTTCACTATTTCATCTGGCCTTCTGATCCGTTCCCTTGGGAGGATGTTTAAAACTCTATCAGACCCTAGGAAATTACATTCTCCTTTGACTATGTGAGACGAAGTTACTTCCTGGCCAAGATGGTTCAGATACCGAAATCCCTTTCACTGACACCATCCATAAAGCCAGTTTCTATTTTCAAGTCTCAACAACCTGTGAGAACAAATGGCCAAAGTATCACCTATGCTCTCAAAGTCTTTCAATTTCTTCACCAAGGGTCACAGCCCCACGGAGGATACTTCCGGGAGCCTTCTCACACTATCAAGAAGATAAAAGGTGGAAGATAAGTTTGAAGGAACAGACAAGAAATCTAGATAAATGCTTAATTACTGTAATCTACAACAGTGCTTCCTGAACTTCAAGCATCTGGGGATCTTGTTAAAATGCAGATTCTGGTGGACTTCCCTGGCGGTCCAGTGGTTAAGACTCTGTGCTCCCAATGCAGGGGGCCTGGGTTCGATCCCTGGCCGGGGAACTAAGATCCCACATGCTGTGTGGTGCAGCCAAAATAAAAGAAAAAATTCAAATTTTAAAAAAAGACAAAAAAAAAAAAGCAGATTCTGATGTGGAAGATCCGAGTGGAGCCTGAAATTCTGTATTTTCTAACAAGTTCCCAGGCGGAGTTGATGGGATGTGGCCCAGGGACCACACTTAGTAACAAGGTACTTATGTCGCCATAAACCAGGCGTGGAGCATTCCTGAATCATACTAAGTTTCAGAGATACCATAAAAATAAGCACTGGCCTAGGATTTAAAACAGAAGCAGCATGCTGTGGCAGAAAAGCGGCTGGACTGGATCAGAGGACATTTGCTCTAGGCTTAGTGCAGCCACGTCTTGGCTTTGGACTTTTAGTCAAACCACTTTGCTTACTCAGGCCTCCAGCTATAAAGTGAGGGGAGGGAGCTATAGATTAGATTACCTCAAGAGTCCTTCCTTAACCAGTGGGTTTATAGATTAAATAAACCTGGGCTTAAAGAAATCAGCA
>NW_006790942.1:6336644-6344778 GCF_000442215.2 Lipotes vexillifer
AATCTGCAGGAATTCCATTTCAGGCATCATGGCAGATTAGATGTCCAAAGAAACAATCTCGATACAGATCCTCTAAAACTGGATAAATTTCTAAAAATTTCAAATGCTTGGCTGAGGTGATAGAAAAGTAAGGGAAAGTCTTAGAAGAGAGAAACAAAAGTCAGCAGGCACCGGAGCAGTCTTTTCCCAACTCTGAGTAACAAAGCCTGAATTCAGGAGGGGACAGTCATGGGGGGAGGGGGAAGGAGTAGAAAAAGCTAGGATCCCTAAAGTAACACCCTTTGAGGGTGGAAATAAAAAACCACCCACCCTACTTTCCCCAGAGGGATATGGTAGGACCTTGGCTCTGGGCTGGGGACAAAATAAGTTTCCTTTAGAGCCTGAAACCACAAGCCTGCCTTGACACACATTTGGGGTTAGAATTCACACTATCTTTTTAGCCAAATAAAACTCAAAACAAACCACTGTGGTCTCTCCCCCAACCCCAGGCAGATATACATGCAAACACTTTCTGGAAAAATACACTTTAAATCCAGATCTCCAAGAATTCCCGAAAATAACTCAAGGAACAAAAGGCCACAATCCAAAATCATAAATCAAGTGAGGAAGTAAGATTACGGAATGGAGGTCAGTACAAGTAGCACACTACTCAATGAAACCCGTAAAGGCTACAGATAATTATTTTCTGTATCTGATCATTACAAGGATAAGTTTAATGAAATAGAAGGACATCAAAAGTACCAGAAAGGGGGCTTCCCTGGTGGCGCAGTGGTTGAGAGTCCGCCTGCCGATGCAGGGGACACGGGTTCGTGTCCCGGTCCAGGAAGATCCCACATGCCACGGAGCGGCTGGGCCCGTGAGCCATGGCCGCTGAGCCTGCGCGTCCAGAGCCTGTGCTCCGCAACGGGAGAGGCCACAACAGGGAGAGGCCCCGGGCCCGGAAAAAAAAAAAAAAAAAAAAAAAAAGTACAAGAAAGGAACACACTTTTATCAAAAATGATCAGGCAATTGTAAGCAACCCAAACAAACCTAGAAATTTTAAAATATGTGAAATTAAAACTTTAGAGGGATAGACAGCAAATTAGGCAACTAGAAGAAAAAAATTAGTAAACTGTAAGATGGATTTAAATAAGCCCCAATGCAGCACAGAAAAAAGATACGTATTAAACAGTCAATTTGAGATATTAAAAGAACGGGGAGAAGCAATATTCCAAGAGCTAAAGGCTTGGCTACAAATTTTCCAAAACTATTCCAGCTTTAGGAACCCCATCCAGGAGAGATGAATAGAAGGAAATGTCTGTATAGACAAACAGCAAAACACTACAAAGAAGAGACCTTAAAAACAGCCAGAGAAAAGGCAGATTCCTTACAAATAGCAATGAGACGAATGAATGACAGGCGTTTGTTGCAGGCTGGTCTCCCAGAATGGAAGATGGCCACCCACAAAGCTCCATAGAGACCTGCCCTGACCTGTGTTAAAGGCAACAGTCTGGGTCAACAAGACTGAACCCCTGGGACTTCCCTGGTGGCGCAGTGGATAAGACTCTGTGCTCCCAATGCAGGGGGCCCGGGTTCCATCCTTGGTCAGGGAACTAGATACCACATGCGTGCCGCAACTAAGGAGCCCGCCTGCCGCAGCTAAGACCCAGCACTACCAAATAAATAAATAAATACATAAATATTAAAAAACAAAACAAAACAAAACAACAAGGTTGGACCCCAGTACCTTAATCATGCCAGAGGAAGTGTTGGCAGCTCCCTAACCATGAACACAGACACGTGAACCTACCCGGCCATATTATGCAGACTCAAGTGCAACGCTTAGACAGCCCCCAATCAAGCTAGGGAAGGGACCAGGCCAACCCACAGCCACAAATGTTGCACTGGGCCTGGCGAGCAAGGTTCCATCACAGCGTAACTCCGCTGTGTCCCAGCCCTGGGTCACCCCATGGGGTCCAGGCTTCTCCTGGAGTCTGCAGCCTGACCCTGCCAGGGAGCTAAGAGCCACACCAGGAGGGCACGGCGCGTCTGTTACTGACCTCTCTCTCCTGTGCTGAGTCTCCCCCACCAGTGCTGCTCCAGCAAAAGCCTGACACATATTCCTGGCCATTGGCCTTCCTTTGCAGAATCTTCAAAAGGCTGAGAGAAGTATACATCCAGCAAAACCGATTTTCAAAACAAGGGCAATATAGGGACATGTTCAGACAGACAAAAACAAACATAGTTTACTATCATCAGACCCTCATCAGGGGAACTTCTAAAGGACATTCTTCAGGAAAGAGAAAATTCTGTAGGGAAGATATAATATGCAAGAAGGAATGCCAAGACAATGGTAAATATGAATGTAAACTATACAAGCATTAACTAAATAATTATAATGTCTAATTTGTAGGCTTAAAATATATTGAAAATACTGGACAATAACAGACTATAATTTTTTTTTTTTTTCCCCCAGTACGCAGGTCTCTCACTGTTGCGGCCTCTCCCGTTGCAGAGCACAGGCTCCGGACGCGCAGGCTCAGCGGCCATGGCTCACGGGCCCAGCCGCTCCGCAGCACGCGGGATCCTCCCGGACCGGGGCACGAACCCGCGTCCCCTGCATCGGCAGGCGGACTCCCAACCACTGCGCCACCAGGGAAGCCCCAGACTATAATTTAAGATGGGCCAACAGGAATTAAGTGTTCCAAGGTCCCAATATTGTTAGGAAGGAGGGTAAAGAGAATGATTAGCCTCAGACCTTAAGTTAAATATAATGTTAAAATTTCGAGCACTAGAGAAACAGAAACAATATGTAACTCCCACACTCTTCAGGACAAATGAAAGGGAACAAGGGGATCTTAGTTAATCCAAACCAAGGAAAAATAAGAAAAAATTAAAGAACAAAATTAAAAAGTAGGGCTTCCCTGGTGGCACAGTGGTTGAGAGTCTGCCTGCCAATGCAGGGGACACGGGTTCGTGCCCCGGTCCGGGAAGATCCCACATGCCACGGAGCGGCTGGGCCCGTGAGCCATGGCCGCTGAGCCTGCGCGTCCGGAGCCTGTGCTCCGCAACGGGAGAGGCCGCAACAGTGAGAGGCCCGCGTGCCGCAAAAAAAATAAAAAATAAAAAGTAAAAATGATTCCAAATAAATTGGTAATATTAACAAATGTAAATGGACTAATCTGTCAAGACAAGAAGTATCAGAACAAATTAATAAAAAGTTCAACTACAAACTATTTATAAATAAGCCTAAAATCTAAGGACAAGAAAAGTTGGAAGTAAAAGAATCAAAAATTATATATAATGCAAATAACCAAAAGAAAACTAATATAGTTATATTAATATCAGACAAAATAGAAAAAGAATCATTACTAGGAATAAGGAGGTCATTATCCATTGATGAAAGATTCAATCTGCTATGAAGACATCAATTCTAAGCTTAAATAGACTTAATAACATACCCTGAAAAGTTATAGCAGAAATTGATAGAAATACAAGGTGAAGTTAGCATCATTAACTCTCTATCAGAAAAAATTCATTCAAGATCTAAATAACTAACAAGCTTAACGTAATAGACGTATATACAGAATCCTGTACCAATATTAATATACATCTATTTTCCACCTCACATCAAACATTTGTGAAGACTGACTACATACTAAGTCATAATACAAAACTTCAAAGTATTAGTATTATACAGACCCCATTCACTGAACACACGTTAAAAAATTTTAAAAAACCAAGAAGATAACTTTCAAAATCTATGAGTTGGAAATGTTAAATATCTGATGAGTAAAAGATGAAATCTCAGTGGCATTTAGGAAAAAACCAAGCGATGAATTCCTTCAATGCCCATTTTATATCACATTTGAGAAACCATACAGCCAACACACTCAGAATCCATTTACGGGAGATTCTGGTGTCTTCTTAAATGGCAGCCATTTTGGAAGAGGCTAATTTGAGACAGTAATAAGGGAATAAGGTGATAGGCTAGGAACGGATTTGGGGTAAAGCCAGTATAAATTCTAAGTTAATCAAAAAATTAGCAACATTTATTTCCACTTTCACTGTTTTTTTGTTATGTAAGAAAAATAACTATGATGTAAAGAAGGAGGATTTATGCCGATTTCTCTCAGCCCATCAGCAGGTCCTGACTGAGCGCTGATTCTGCAGTTTACCTCCATTTTCGACACCCCCCAAATCCCAGCAGGACGACCAGTCTTAAAAACGAAAGGTGAAACCAGAGTCTAACGAATCACTCTGCCATCTCAGCAAGTATTTTCAGTATAACAAACACAGAATCAATTGACAAAATAAACCTATTAAGTAAAAGATATTTAATATCAGCCAAGAAATTTAATATCAGCATAAGCAAGACAATTATCCACACATGGAATGTTTGCAGCAAAGCTGAAGTGTAAGGAATGCCTGTAAAACGATTAACGTAATATGTGAGCCCAATACAGAACTCATAATCACCACGTTTTATCCTGGAATGACAACTTACAAGCCACAGCTAAGCAATTTGTTCTGTGACACTTAGAGAGAAAACTGACTCTCTTCCAGTGGGGACATGCCTCAACTATCTCAATTTCTATATCATCCAAAAAGAAAACAGCTGTGGTTCCACCACACCACTCCTAGATGTGAACGTAAAAATGTAGAATTAGCTTACTCCTAAATCTTGAAATAGAAATATCTTAAATAGCAGCTGTTTGTAGAATATCCTCATATGAGAGCCCACTGTACACATCTGCCATTCCCAACAATTCCAAGGGAAGCTATGTGAATTGTCTTTTTAGATTTGTTTGCATTTATCTTAACACCTGCAATGGACATTTCAGAACACCAGTAAGATCAATATGGTTCCTTCCCACTAAGTCTTAAGCGGGATAACAGTGTACTTAATCTGAATAGCCAGTACCTCTTGTTTTCTAATACTGAAAACTACCCAAAGCATTTCTTTAGAGCATCACCAATAAATGATACCACTGTATAGTTGTTTAAATCAGAAACCTGAGAGTAGGACTGCTATGTTTAGCAAGTAAAAATACAGGACACCTAGTTAAATTGCAATTTCAGATAAATTACAAACATTTTTTAGTATAAGTACGTACCAAATATCACATGGGACATACTTATATAAAAGGTTACTCACTGTTCATGTGAAATTCAAGTTTACCTGGGCATCCTGTATTTTATCTGTGAACTCTAAGCTGGGATTCTTCCTCTATTACCTTCTACACGCAGTCCACTCCGCCAAGACCTATCAATGCGACTTCCTAAAAAACATCTAAAATCCATCCACATGGGCTTCCCTGGTGGCGCAGGGGTTAAGAATCCGCCTGCCAATGCAGGGGACACGGTTCGAGCCCTGGTCCAGGAAGATCCCACATGCCGCGGAGCAACTAAGCCCGTGCGCCACAACTACTGAGCCTGCGCTCTAGAGCCCACATGCCACAACTACTGAAGCCCGTGCGCCTGGAGCCCGTGCTCTGCCACGAGAAGCCACCGCAATGAGAAGCCCACTCACCACAACTAAAGAAAGCCCGTAGGGCTTCCCTGGTGGCGCAGTGCTTGAGAGTCCGCCTGCCGATGCAGGAGACGCGGGTTCGTGCCCCGTTTCGGGAAGATCCCACATGCCGCGGAGCGGCTGGGCCCGTGAGCCATGGCCACTGAGCCTGCGCGTCCGGAGCCTGTGCTCCGCAAATGGGAGAGGCCACAACAGTGAGAGGCCCGCATAATGCAAGGAAAAAAAAAAAAAAAAAAAGAAAGCCCGTGTGCAGCAACGAAGACCCAACACAGCCAAAAATAAATAAATAAACAAATAAAAATAAAATCCATCCATTTTTCCCCATTTCTTCTGCCACCACCTTGGTCTAAGCCACCAATCTAAGAATCTCCCAACAGCCGCTCTGCTTCTACTTTTGTAGAAATATCACTTATTCTAAATATATCAGCATCTATTTCTCTTAGTATGAAGCTGACGCTAACTTCAAGTTTCTCCTTTCTGGATCATTATTGGGTAGCAGTAGAAATCTCAAATCGCTAAAGCAGCGTGACAGGGACCAATGAAACTGCAACTATGAAGAGGTGAGGCTTTCATGGTGACCTCTGAAACAGTTCCAAGGAAAGTAACAGTTCTCTTGGGTGTGCCGGAGTCAATGACCTCTGTCAATCATTTTGCTAAATGGTGTTTATTGCCACAAAGAGATAAGCTAGGGGAAAAAACCTGTGCAGCCAAGGTAAATTTGGGGCTCAATAAAGTTGGTTTAAAATACTCATCTTGGGACTTCCCTGGTAGTCCGGTGGTTAAGAATCCGTCTTGCAATGCAGGGGACGCGGGTTCGATCCCTGGTCAGGGAACTAAGATCCCACATGCCGCGGTGCTACTGAGCCCTTGCACTACAACAAGAGAGCCCATGCACCTTAACTACAGAGCTCATGTGCTCCGGAGCCCACGCACCACAACTAGAGAGAAGCCCGCGCGCTGCAACAAAGAGCCCACTGCAACAAAAGATCCTATGTGCTGCAACTAAGACCCAATGCAGCACAAAAAAAACCCCCACCAAATAAATATTTTCAAATAAAATACTCTTGTCTTTCAGAGAGAATTCTAAGATTTAGAAAGAGACTGCGTGATTGTGAGACATATTCCTGTCATTTAAACTGCTATTCTAGGGACACCATCCCGGTTAGTGTACCCATCAACCCAAGGTTGCAAAGCCACGGGGCAGGGCATTAGAGAATTTGGGCAGTCAGGAAGTAGGATTCAAATAAAAATATGTGGCACTGACTTTTTCCGATTACCGATGCTTAAGAACAGTTGCTGCCTCCTGACTGATGAATAATTATTTTGTGAGAGCTACAGTCATCCCTGAGGGCTGCTAGCCTGTCACACTGCCCGATCAATGGATACCAACAAAGCAGCTTATACACAGAAATGCCAGGGCAGACTTTAAGATTTGTGTGATGCTGCAGAGCTGTACAAGCTAACCAAATTAAACACAAATTACTGTCGTAGAAATAACTGGCAGGTCTAAAGAAAGCAGGATTCCCTGTGTATCAAAGAAGCCATAGAATTGTTACAAATGACTCTTAGATCATAGAACATGGCAATTCAAGTGTTTCAAAGTTCTTACGATGTAAATCTGAACGTTCATCTATTTAATACAGAATACCAAGTCTTAATGTTGTTGGTACTGAACAAAGAAACTATTCATGCTCTCTCCACATGAAACAAGCATTACAAACGAAGTCCCAAAAGCCTCTTACAAGAGTGAGTTACTTTATTCAGGATCCAGTTATCATTACTCAATACAAGCCTGTCTGTGGATAAAGCCTAATCACGCTACCAAAATCGTTCTTGGAAGCCCTATCCAAGACACGTGCTTTTGGCATATCTTCTTCTCTACAGTGGAAAATGAAATTCCAGGCTATGGATATCCTGGCAGGGGCCAACATTAGAGATGAGAAAAGGCTATGAATGTTTGCACTGGGGTCCAGGCAATCCCCATACAAAGAAGCGTGGGCGCTGCAAGATCGCACAAGCCTTAAAGTCTGCACTTGTTATCTCATGTATAATCTGCTTCGTCGGTCCCCACTGATTACACAACATCAGAGCAGGCTAGCAGCACTCCGAGATAACTGACTCCCACATCCAAAATACTCTTGTGTAAAACGACTCATTCCCAGCTCCTTTTGGCACCTGGGACCACAGACCCAAGGACCAGCAAGCTGTTTCACTAGAAATGCACTGGAAGTCTACTTAGAAGAAGTGAGCTTTCTCATAACGGATTTCTTCCCTTGGAGACAGAGGATCAGAAACTCTTGAACCATAACTGCTCGAGGCCATTTCAGCCTTTGCTCGTGGGACCCCAAATCCTCACCGGGATGCCGGTGATCATGACTGTCTTGCCTCAGCGCTCAGGAGTTCAGAGCCTTCACATGCACTTACAATAAGGTCCACTGCTCGGCAGACAACGTCCCGGGCTTTTCTCAGAATCAGGCCTCCCTCAGAGGCTGTCTCCCAGCCCAGGAGGGCAGGGATCTGCCCAGGCGTTTGCTTGAGGACTGAAGTCCGCGGTAACAAGGCGCGGTGATGGGGGGCACCTGCTTCTACCCCGCAGGCGGGGGGTCCCCGAGCCGCGCGGTG
>NW_006790942.1:6346191-6350295 GCF_000442215.2 Lipotes vexillifer
GGGCCCGGCAGCCGGCCTGCGAGGCCCGGCCGGGAGAGCGCGCCTGCGGCCTGGCGTCCCCAGCGGCGGCGCTGGCGTCCCGGAGCCCACGCTGCGCCCGGCGTCCGGCAGCGCTCACCGCCGCATCCTCTCGGCGTGGGGACTCGGGGCGCCGTGACTCAGGCCGGAGGAGGGGCGCGCAGTCACCCGAGGCGCCCCGAGCTCAGCCGCCGGGTGCCCGGGACCCAGAGGCCGGCCTAGGGTCTCTCCTTAGGCCCCAAAGGTCCGCTGCTTCACCAGCTACCTCGCAGCTCCCTTTCGCTACTTTACGCTTGAAGACGGAAGCCGGCCCGTAATCTCTGCCAATTTGTTGGCCACAGGGGTTCCAAATAACATTTGGGCCTTTCATCTCTTGGTAGTTGAAATAATTAGTCACATGACTTTCTCTTTTTCTTAACAGCTTTATATAACTCACATGCCAAATAATTCAGCTGTTTATAGTGTAGCATTCAATGGTGTTTAGTATATTCACAGATATGTCCAATTATCATTAGAGTTGAGACTAAGCAGGACCCGCGGGGCTGGAGGATCCTGGGTACCAAAGCCTTGTCGTGCTCCTTGTTTTTTGTTTGAAGAAAAAGACTTTGGTCTCCTAGGCCTTCCCTGCGTTGCGAAGGGCAGATTCAAACAGCTACTGATCGGGGAAGTGAGGGAAGAGGCAGAAACAAAGGAAAAGCAGTCAAACAATAGCGCTTCTACAAAGCAAAGTCCTAGTTCCTCCTCAAGCGAAACACATAACCTATCTCTGAGCTCAGAATCCTGTAGGAACTAAGGCCCCCAACCAGGTGGAGGATGGTAACTCCAGGCTGAGCCCAGGATTCCTGGAGCTCCGCCCTGTGACCTCCACCAACCAATCAGATAAGTCACACACCCTTCGTCGCTCACCCCAAATTTCGCCTATAAAAACTCTTCACTGAAAACCACCCAGGGAGTTCTGGTCTTTTGAGCATGGGCCACCGGTTCTTCTCGGATGGCCCCTGCAGTTAGCCTTTCTCTGCTCCAGACTCTTGACGTTTTCAGTTTGCGCGGCCTTACAGTGTGTCAGGCCCGCGAACTTGGGTTTGTCAGCGCAGTTTTGGAACATTTGCACCACCTGAAGAAACCCACCCACCAATACCCTTTAGTTATCCCTGCAAGCCTCCCAACCCCATCAAACACTAATCAACTTAGTCTCTAGGAATTTGCCTATTCTGGACATCTCATAAAATGCAATTATAGATTATATAGCCTCTTATGTTTGGCTTCTTTCATTTAGCATAATGTCTTCAAGGTTCCTCTCAATACTGTAAACAGATAGGGTTTGGGGGTCCACAGAGAAAGTGAACCAGGCATGGCTTTCTTGACATAAGCCTAAGCCATTTTGTGATCTAAGCCTGGACAAAATGCTTGTCCTTAAACCGGTCTCAGTAATAATGAACTTAAGAGAATAAAAGGACAAACTTATCAGGCAGGAGAAGCAACAACAGCAAAGATAACAAATCAGTTGTAAAGACTCCCAGTTCTATTTCAATGGTAAAGACTAGCCTAAAACACTGCCTTGAGCTGTTTTGCAGAATTTAAATCCCACCTCCGGTGCCCAACCACCAGATCAAGTGGAATCTAAGGGATGATGACGGTGACCTTTTCTGACCCTTGACTTCAATCAACTAAAGTTTGGACTCTGCCTACTACTGCCCAAGCCCCTTCATGAATATGCATGTATCCATAGCACAGGACTTCGCTTTTTGTTGTTTGGAGAGACACTGCTTTAGGAAACACTCAGTGTTCTCCTTATTCACTGCAAGTCATAATAAACCCTTTCTTCTCTCAGTCTTTGGCTTGGTTGTGTCTTTTGCCTCTACACCCACCAAGAGGTGAACCCAGTTTTCGGGTTACAGTACGTCATTCCTTTTTATGGCTGAATAATACTCCATTGTATGGATTTACCACATTTTGTTTATCCATTCAGCAGGTGATGAACGCTTCAGTTGTTTACACCATTTGGCTATTATGAATAATACTATGAACATTCATGTACAAGTTTTTGTATGGACATATGTTTTCATCTCTGGTGACTACACACCTAGGAGTTCCATTTCCACCAGCAGTGTATAAGGATTACAATTTCTTCACATCCTTGGCAACACTTGTTATTATCTGACTTTTTGATTATAGCTATCCTAGTGGATGTGAGTTATGACTCCTTAATATATCCTAAGAATGAGCCTGTGGTTGTTCACCTTTGAGGGATTCTTAAATAACAAACTTTAAGTTGTATATATGCTGACACATACCTAATATTGTCTTACAGACCAGGTTCTGAAGGGTTAAATTTTTAAAGCTTCAAGGTCAATGTGTATTTCAGCTCTCTAGTATGTGGAAAACAATATGCATAAGTTGGCCACCATTACAATTTTTTGGAATGAATAAAGGTACATGGGTGCCCTGTGACCTGGATTGAGTCTAACTGAAACCGTGGACCTCATATTAGGACTTGAACCCATGTGCCAGGACTGCAACCCAGCCAAAACCCAAAATGGGACTTGAACCCAGGATCTTTTGAGATCACATGCCTGGTCTCAGGACTTAATGAAGCTCAGGTTCTTTATGTCTCATCACAGAAAGAATTCAGTGAGTGGCAAAGTGATGCCTAAGAAGTTGATTTATTCAGAGAGATATACCCTCCACGGACAGAGTGTGGGCCATCTCAGAAGGCGAGAGGGCCTGAAATATGGGCTGGGTAATTTCATAGGCTAATGAATGGGAGGACTGTTCCAACTATTTGGGGGAAGGGGTGGGGTTTTCCAGGAATTGGGCCACTGCTCACTTTTTTTTTTTTTTTTTTTTTTGACGGTCCGCGGGCCTCTCACTGTTGTGGCCTCTCCCATTGCAGAGCACAGGCTCCGGACGCGCAGGCTCAGCGTCCATGGCTCACGGGCCCAGCCGCTCCGCGGCATGTGGGATCTTCCCGGACCGGGGCACGAACCCGTGTCCCCTGCATAGGCAGGCGGACTCTCAACCACTGCGCCACCAGGGAAGCCCCACTGCTCACTTTTTAACCTTTTATGGTCGGCCTCAGAACTGTCACGATGCTGGTGGGTGTGTCATTTACCTTGCTAATGTATTACAATGAGCGTATGAGGCTCGAGGTCTACTGGAAGTTGTATCTTCTGCCTAGTTGGACCTAGTTGGTTCTCACCAATTTTTGTCATGTCCTATGGCTATATCATTCTTTTACAGGTTGTGCCCTGCCCCCTTCCCTCCTGTTTTGTAATGACCAAGTGCTACACAGAATCTATAATGTAAAACGATGTTGGCAATATTAGCCCAGTGTTCCTACAGGAAACTGTGATGTAGTCGGGTAGCCAAGACAAACATGAGCAGGTACATGATGAAATAAGACAATAAAATTTGCCAAGAGGTACAACATGATAACTTTCTATAAGTACTACAATAGATGCTATGAGTTCGGAAGAGAGAATTCACCTTGGCTGGAATAAGGCAAGAAAACAGCATGCACGTTTTCTCCATTTAGTTAAACGATAAAGGATGATGTGACCCTGGTGGGTGGAGAGTGACAACGATTCTTTCCCTGACCGAACTCTAGCCAAGCCCCTTTGAGCTTTCTTCTCAACTAGGCCTCAGCCTTGGCCTAGAAAAAATACAGACCCTCAGCACAAATGATTTTGCCTACCACCCTCCCGCCACATTAAAAGACTTGTACAAACACTAACAGCTTCTTTTTTCTTTTTTTAAACAACTATCGTTTTTTTTTTTTTTTTTGGCTGCGTTGGGTCTTCGTTGCTGCGCACAGGCTTTCTCTAATTGTGGCGAGCGGGGGCGAGCTTCTCATTGCGGTGGCTTCTCTTGTGCAGCACAGGCTCTAGGCGTGTGGGCCTCAGTAGGTGCGGCGCACGGGCTTAGTTGCTCCGTGGCGTGTGGGATCATCGTGGACCGGGCTCGAACCCGTGTGCCCTGCATTGGCAGGTGGATTCTTAACCACTGCACCACCAGGGAAGTCCCAGCACTAACAGTTTCTGACAGCTCAAGGCCTCATCCCTAAGATGACCCCAACACCACCCCCCC
>NW_006790942.1:6350329-6403533 GCF_000442215.2 Lipotes vexillifer
GCTTAAGTGCCTGCCTGAGAAAGTGCAAGGCTGCCCAAAGAATTTACTGTTTGTTATAGCCAACACCTGACATGGGCCCCTGACTGCTGTTTCTTAGGGCATTTACTAAAAAGGGCTTACAGCTGTGAATTCTTTCTCTGAACCCTTGAGATGTATTTCTATCTCTTACAACCTAGGAGTGCCTTTCTCAAGGACTTGAATGCCATTCCTTTGAAATACAATCATCAGGAAGGACAGGGCTTCTGTCTCCTGGTCTCCGTGGGAAGATAACTGCCAGCCAGCAGATGGAGACACAGCATTTACACCCACTTTTTGTGATTTTGCACTTCCCAGCCTTATCTTCGACAAGAGAAGGGGAGGAAACTCACTCAAAAGGATTTTCTTGAACAACAGCTCGGAAGGATACGCCTCTGCTTTCACAGAGTGTGTGTTTGTGGAGAACTAAGGGAGAACTGAGGCGGGAGCTCCCTCACCCTCCCACCCAAAATCACCATTCCCCGGCATCTGCTCCCTTCTCTTCATTCCTGCTGTTTCAAAGTATATTTGCTCCCATCAAAGGCAAACTTCTCCTTCCCACTCAGCAACTCAGCCTTTGTAATTATCCTTTCTCTCTCCCCTCTTTCTCTCTTGCTTTGTCTATTTCTCCCTCACTTTTGAGCCATTCCCATCTGAATGAAAATATAGTTTTCTTTTATATATATATATTTTTATTTATTTGGCTGTGCCGGGTCTTAGTTGCGACACGTGGGATCTAGTTCCCTGACCAGGGATCGAACCCGGGCCCCCTGCACTGGGAGCACAGAGTCTTACCCACTGGACCGCCAGGGAAGTCCCTAAATATAGTTTTCAAAAAATGTTCCCTTTATCCCACATCTCCCTCCATCTCCCCATCCTCAGTGAAACTTCTTGAAACATCTGCCTCCCATGCTGTCTCCATTTTCTCTCCCTGCCTGGTCGTCGATCCCTCCCACTTGGACTTCTGGTTCCACTCTGATGCTTCTTGTAAGTTCACCACATTCACTGGTCACTTCTCCACCCTCGACTCTTCTGAACTCTGCAGAATTCAGCGCAGTTGAACATGGCCTTCAACACAGCTCTTCCCCCTTTACTTCCGAGACCCCCCAGTTTCCTTGCTTTCCTCCTACCTTGCTTCTTCCTCTTTCTCAGTCTCCTTGGTTGGTTTCTCTCCTGCATAACTTCTTAATGTTGAGTCTCTGCACTCAGTGTACAGGTCATTCCAACGAGTGCCGTGATTGGGTGGCGGGCGAGGGGAGGATAACATCTTCCATTGGTGTGTGTGTGTGTGTGTGTGTGTGTGTGTGTGTGTGTGTGTGTACTAAATTTAGTAGGACATTTCCATGGTTTTCTCACATGGATATCTACCAGGGAGACATGGGGGAAAAAAATCTCAGGATATACAGCCAAGTAAAAGTTTTCAGTGGAGGCTGAGTGAGAGGTTACTTTGAAATGGATGTCCCTCAGGAAATAAAAGTTTTAGGACATTGGACTTCCACTGAAGCTGAGGAAAACCTTGAGCCAGTCTTACCTTGACCTTGAGTTGCTGACAACCATAGTTTGAGGTAATAACACCTACCTCAAATGAAGGTGATTGTGAAACCGTGTAACTCAGATTTGGACTTGAGCCCGCTGTCTTTTATGTTGAGATCACACACCTGGTCTCAGGACTTAAGGGAGCTCAGGTTCTTTATGTCTCATCACAGAAAGAATTCAGTGAGTGGCAAAGTGATAGGTAAGAAGTTGATTTATTGAGAGAGATACACACTCCACAGCCAGAGTGTGGGCCATTTCAGAAGGTGAGATGCCCCGAAATATAGGCTGGGTAATTTCACAGGCTAATGAGTGGGAGAATTCTTCCAACTATTTTGGAGAAGGGGCAGAGAGTTCCATGAATTGGGTCACTGCCCACTTTTTAGCCTTTTACGGCCGGACTCAGAACCGTCATGGTGCCCATGGGTGTGTCATTTAGCTGATGTATTGTAATGAGCGTATCATGGGGATCAAGGTCTACCGGAAGGTCAGTCCTCTGCCATCTAGAGCCTAGTTGGTTCTATAACCAGTTTTTCTTGTGTCCTCAACAGCTACTTCATTCTTTTAAAGGTTGTGCCCTGCCCCCTTCCCTCCTGTTTCAATTGCACATCGCAGGAGATCCGGTAAACTCTGGGAGAGACCTTATCCCTTCCTCCTGGCCCCCTGATTCTCATCCCCATAAAACTCAGAGCTTTGTTCTCTTGAAACAATTTCCATTCAGAGCTGTTCTGCATACACAAAACACATCTTTGAGCTCTTGATAATGTTTTTATTTTCACTTCACAGACTAAGCTCTAAAAACGTTAAAGAGCTTTGTACTCACCAGGCTTTAAAAATTGCATCTGGTTGCAGATGAGGATATGCAAATGTATGTACCTCCCCTTTGCAAGGTATCACTTGTCAGAGTAAACAAGAACATTGTTTTCACAGTATTCTGTTTGCAAAATAAATAATTTTCACTAGTGTGTATCTGCTTAAGTTAATTTTTAAAATCTTATGAAGACAAAAATATTTACCTATCACCCTTTCTTAAGTGAGAAGCAGTAGCATACATTTTTTTACCTAGAAAGAAAAGGGCAATCTCCATTCTCTTATGTATGTTGTGAGTTCCTCCCATGAGGCCTTTGAGCCTGTGTTCTCTCTGCCTAAGTTGCCTGTTTACCTTTCTCCCACCATTTCTCCCTGTTGAAATCCTACCCATACTTGAAGTTGCCACTCAAGACTTTGAAGTCTTCCCCGATGCACCCAAGGGGAGCTCATCTCACATCCATTCACTCAGTACGTTTACTTCACACCTGTATACATCAGGCAAGGTGGTGGCACTGGGCAGTGACCTCACAAACCTCACAGTCAGGTGGGGACTTCAGCGAGGTCTCACTCCTCATTAGGGTGCGTGTCCACATTAGGTTGGAATCTTCGGGGACCAGGAACAGTGAGTTGTTGGTCATTGTAGCCACAATGCCACTCACCACAGCGTTGTGCACTCACGATGCTCAATAAATGTTTGTTAAATATTGTACTTCTTTTTGTCACCACTCTGTTATGATTTGTTGCACGATAAGTAACAGAAAACTCAGTCAACAGTTGGAGTTCATTTTCTCATTATTGGCATTGTTTGGATAGCTCAGTCATCTGATGACTTTTCTTTTAGTCCTGTAGTCTTTTGGTCACAAGATCACTGCTTCATCACCACGATCAACCTGGCTTCTGAGCTGAAATAAGGAGGAAAGACAGTCAGCCTTGCTTGTTCCTTTTGCCAGGCAATCAAAAGCATTCCCAGAAACACACTCCAGACTCCCACTTACGTCTCATCAGCCAGAACTGTTATATTGGCAAAGCCCATAGCAGCAGTGAAGATTAAGAAAAGCAAGTATTTAAAACTTGGAGGCATGGGACTTCCCTGGTGGTCCAGTGGTTAAGAATCCACCTTCCAGTGCAGGGAACGCAGGTTTGATCCCTGGTCGGGGAACTGAGATCCCACCTGCCGCGGGGCAACTAAGCCCACGGGCCACAACTTACAGAGAAGCCGGCACACCACAATGAAAGATCTCACACGCTTCAACTAAGACCCGATGCAGCCAAAAATAAGATAAATAAATAAATAAATAATAAAATTTGCCGGCAGGATAGTGGAAAGCACCCAGGAAGAAGCAGGTAGGGGATGTTCTTGGGTCACCCGACCAGCAGTGTGTACCCCATTACTAAGATAAAAATAGCCAACAACTGGACATTGATAGCTCTTCTTCTTTTTTTTTTTTTTTTAAGAAGTTGAATATTTTATTATTAAACTGTTTCTTATTTTCCTGCAAGGCTGTTGCTTCACTGTATAAAAATAGCACCAGCAAACACAGTATATTGCAAAATTAAGATAGTAATGTTCTTCACTGGACACTACACAACTAACAAACTTTTCTCCACTGTCATTTATTTCCAGTGGCAAGTTCATTGAGTATTTTGACCCAAATCCAGGGATGGCTGTAAGCAAGTTACAATATTATATAAGGTTAAGATAACAATGTTATCCTTGAATTACATAACTTTTATAACTAGTTTTACCACAGATAATTTCAGGAATTCTGAGTATTATAACTGGAGACTAGCCAAAAAATCACAGGCTGTTGTGAAAAAGATGCATAGTGTTTATGTGAAATCATTAGGAAGTTAAGGGGTATTTTCTTCAGGCAACATTGTTGCAAGTAGTTTCTTTTGCTAAAATTTGCTTTTTAAAAATCTATCCACCACTAATTTAAGACAACTATACTAGATTAAGTTGTTTCAAACTAGTTTATTTAGGGGTTCCATTTTCACTCCTCAATAGATTTTATGTATTTCTCATATGCTTCTTCACTCATTAGTTCATCTAGTTCTGAAGGGTTACTGAGTGTCATCTTGATCAGCCAACCATCTTCATAACAAGATTTGTTGACAAGTCCTGGATTTTCTGCTAGAGCTTCATTAATTTCAGTTACTTCTCCTGATAGAGGAGAATAGAGTTCACTCGCAGCTTTCACACTTTCCAAAGCACCAAATTCCTCTTGTTTGTTCAATTTTGTCCCAACTTCAGGCAGACTACAGTAAACAACATCTCCCAAAGCTTCCTGTGCAAAATTGCTGATTCCCACTGTTCCAACACCGTTTTCTGTTGTTACCCATTCATGTTTGTCTGTGAATTTACGACCCGACAGCAGAACGGGACCGGTGCGCAGCACCCGGACGGCACCCGCCCGCAGTCCCCAGGGCCGCGGCGGGCAGGGCGCGTTGGGCGCAGAGATGGCGCGCAGGCTGCAGACCGCGGCCCGCACGCTCCGCGCCACTCGCAGCGCCATGTTCGCAGGGGTGCGGAGGGTCTCCGCGTAGCATCTAGAGCACCCCCGCCTGGAGGGGGCGGGGCGGGGAGGGCGATAGCTCTTCTTAAGGAAGATCACTCTTTGAGACTTTTATTTTCTCTTCAATAAAAATGTATTGACTGTTTACTGTATGCCAGGAAATGTTCAAGGTGCTGGAGACACAGTTGTGAATAAAGTCAAGTCTTACCTTTATGGAACTTACATTCTGGTGAGATTGACAGATTTAAAAAGCAAGTGATATAAATTCAGGCAGGGCTAAGTACCAAGAAGAAAAATAGAGCAGAGTAAGGGACAGAGTGTGAAGGGGGTAGGTACTGCTTTAGATAAGGGGGTCATCGAAGCCCCTTCTGATGACCGATAGTTGAACTGGTAAATGAATGAAGTCAGAGACTTACATGTGAAGACCTTGGGCAAAGGCATTCCAGACAGAGAAATAGTAAGTGCAGCAGCCCTGAGACAAGAGCTGTAGCAGCTGGAGCCCCCGAAGGAGGGACTGAGGCAACAAGCGGCCAGAAGGCATGTGGCCAGGGAGGGTGTTAGATGCTTCATTATTATTATTATTGTCATTGTTAGTAATGTGTGACAGAAGCCACTGCAGGATTAAGAGCAGGGGAGTGACATGATCTGACTTAAATTTTAAAATCTGACTACAGTGTAACTAGCCTGATAGAAGCTCGGAGCCTAAACGGACAGCTTCAAAAGCTGGATGGGAACAGTTACCAGCTCCTTTCCTTTTCACTTCTTGCTTAAATAACACAGAGAATGTTCAGCTTAGGTACCTGGAAATCAGAGGTATAACGGGCTTCAGGGTTCGTTGAGCCAGCGGCTTAACAATGTCACCGAAGACAGTTTCCCTCCATCTATGTTAGACCTTCAGCATCATTTAACTGGATTGGAAGTCTAATTCCCCTCCGCACAGGGCTGATGGGTATTTGCTGGTAGCAAACCAGCTGCGCACTTTCTCCCTCACGGCGAGAGGTCACGGGTAGCCCAATGTGCATGGCAACAGACCAGGGTTGCCCTTGCTCAGACCCCTTAGATCATGGCTACCCTTGAAATGGAATCGTCCGTGGGATTTAGATGGAGGCCATCTCTATAGCTGAAGGTGGAGTAAGCTTTCCCCAGAGCATACGGGCTAAGTGAAGAGGGGGAGGAAAAACAAGTGAAAATGTGCATGTGAGAAGGACCAGGTTGTGAGGCAGCAATGAGGTGCTAGGCGGGCACCACGGGTACCACTTGCGTTTCCTCACCGTAAGCAATGTGGGGCGCACCCCTTCTCCCTTTCATGCCTGTCAAGGCTTTTGATTTAGTGCTGAGCTTACTGGAGGATGAAGACCCCACATTTTCTCAGACAATTCTTACAAATTAGATTAAAAAGCTTTTAATGACTTTCCCATGTAGTTAAAATTGTTTCTGAAACGCTGATTCTTATGTCCAGTTGCAAAATCACCGTGTGCCTCAGGAACTACATACGCCCATGTTTGCACCACTGTCCTCTCCCCGGGTAATGACAGCTGTCCAAGGGCACCTGTCAGCTGTCACCTGCACAGTTTATTTTCCCTGCGTGAGTAAAGATGACGGTAACTGCTAGAACCACTCCTCATTTAGGATCTTCTCCCTTGTACTTTGTAAATCCAGGAACTTTTTACCAGGCACGTTACCCACCGGAGATTAGAACAGATTAGATTAGAAGGTAAGCAGGAAATGATAAATAAAACAGTGATTAAAGATATACATTATCTTCTCTCAAATACAGAAATGTCAACTTCATTAATAAATACATGAAAATTAAAACAAAATGCAGACTTCCCTGGTGGCCCAGTGGTTAAGAATCCGCCTGCCAATGCAGGGGACACGGGTTCGAGCCCTGGTCCAGGAAGATCCCACATGCCACGGAGCAACAAAGCCCATGCGCCACAACTGCTGAGCCTGCGCTCTAGAGTCCAGGAGTCACAACTACTGAGACCACGTGCCACAACTGATGAAGCCTGCATGCCTAGAGCCCATGCTCCGCAACAAGAGAAGCCTGCGCACTGCAACTAGAGAAAGCCCACGTGCAGCAACAAAGACCCAATGCAACCAAAAATGAAATAAATTTAAAAATAGATAAAGTAATTAATTTTTTAAAATCCATATTAATATTTTCTTAGTCATTTTAGGTCTACCGCTGAGGATTCCTCATGTTCTTCCATAAAGAGTCCAGGCTCACAAATTCCCACCCCCCTTCCATCTAGCCTCTCCAGGACTAAGTAGTTCTGCCTCAGGATCAACTGGGGGCTTGTTAGAAACACAGATTGCTGGGCCCAGCCCGGAGTTTCTGATCTAGTAGATCTGAGGTGGGACCTGACATTCTGCATTTCTATTAAGCTCCCAGGTAATACTGATGCTGGTCTTGTGACCACTCTTTGAGAAACACTGCTTTAGAAAAACAGATTCCTTTCCAGTCTTAAAGAGAGCAGTTCCACTCCCTTCTATTCATCCTGGTGTCAGCAAATACGCAAATCCTGGGGTGCTCACATTTTACTGCAACTGCAAGCACTTATCAGCACATTTTCCCCAACAAATACAGCTCCCTTTCTAAAAGGAATTGTGTGCCAGGTTTAAAGGAAAGATGCCATTTTTCCCCCACTGTGTTGCCTCATCATCATAATTGTCAATATTATTGCCATCTGAATTTATGATGTGATTACTTTGTAGAAAACACTACGCTTAGTACTTTGCATTCATTTATTCTTCAGTCCTGTTGGGAGCTAATTCTCCATGACTCTCTCACATTTCTCCATGTTAGGCAGCATCAGTCAATTTGTTCAGAAGTATTTCCATTCCAGGAGAGTAAAGATCGAGAGCATCCTCTCCCTGGAGACATCCAGGAGAGTAACGATGAAGACTTCACCCTCCCTGCCCCAGGGAAGACTTGCTAACATCTCAGGATAACGAATGTAATAGTTCTCTCCAGAGCACAGAGTGGCCAGGTCTGCCAGCAGCCTCTGGATGCGGTTGGGGGTTTCTGAAGCTCGGTATTCCTGAGCTGTGACGCAGGACCACTGTGCACCCACGTCCACTGGGCCTCTTCATTTCTCCCAAGTGACTTGAGGGGCCGTAAGTAACACACTACCCAAATCCATGTGGGCGCATTGTCCCCACACCGGCCAAATCTAGGGACATTTGCCAAGCCGATCTAGCAGCTGTCACCGGCCACTCCTGAGGAACTGCTTGACTTCTTGGCAAATCTCTAAGATTGTTCTGTTATTTCCATTCTTTGGAAGAGAACAACTGAAGCTTTAGGCAGTTTAATAACATGTCCAATGGTAAGTGACAATGTCAATTACTAAGTGACAGTGGCAAGACTTGATCTCATGTCTGCCTGACTAGAGTCTACTTTCTTTGCAATTGTACATTTCTAGTAGCAATTCTGAGGCCTTTAAAAAAACTAAGAATCAGAAGTCCTCATTCCTGTAGTAAAGCTCTAAGTAACCTCACAGGAAGAAAACAAGTTTTTCCACTCCTGTCAATACACCCAGCGGAGCCCCAAAGAGTGAGAGCTGCTCCTGGACAATCTTCCCTGAGAGCGGTGGCTTCAAAGGCGAGACGGTGGGAGGGGGAAGGGCAAACTCATGTATCTGACGTCATCTTAAAGTTTGCTTTTCCTCTGTTTCTCTTAGTAACTTATAATATTTGTAAATCTGTACAAATATTGTAAATCCGTAAATCTGTATTTCAGTCAGGTTTATCGAGGTACAGTTTACGTACAATAACACTGATCAATTTTAAGTGCGCCATGCGATGCGCTTGACAAACGTGTACAGTCCCGTGACCTCCCCCTTGCTTGTGATACAGATATTTCCATCACCCTAAAATGTTCCCCTGTGCCCTGTTGTAAGGAAGCCCTGCGTCCTTTCCTGGTTCCTGGCAACCACTGATCTGCTTTCTGTCTATTGCTTTCTCTTGTCTAGACTTGCATATAAATGGAATTATGAGTAATTACGTAGTAACTCCTGTCTGACTCCCTTCCCTCAGCACCGTGCTCTTAAGATTCATCCATGTGGTTACCTGGACTACTGGTTCATTCTTTTTTTTTTTTTCCTGAAACAGTAATCTTTGTATGAATACACCACAATTTGTTTACCTCTTCAACAGTTGATGGAAATCTGGGATGTGTTCAGTGTTTTGGGCTATTATGAATAAAGCTGCTATTAACATTTTTGAGTACAAGTCTTTGCCGGAATATATATTTTCTCCCATGTCCTGGGGGCTATCTCCTGGAGGTTCCCGGGGTAAAACCCAGCTCTTAGCATGGCATATGATACTTTTTAAGAGCCTTTCTCTGTCTATCTTTCCCACCATATCTCTAAATATTTTCTGACACAAAGTTTGTAGTCCGTTCATTCATTAATCCAACATCTGTGCACCCAAACAATGCTAAGGACTGGGGATAAATATGAACAAAGCAGAGACAATCCCAGTCCTTACAGAGCATCTAGTGGGTAAAACTGGCTATAAACAAACAAACATATAAAATGATTGCAGGGAATTCCCTGGCGGTCCAGCGGTTAGGACTTCGCGCTTTCACTGCCGAGGGCCCGAGGTTCAGTCCCTGTTTGGGGAACTAAGATCCCACAAGCCACGTGGCACGACCAAAAAAAAAAGTGAATGCAGATCATGAGTGCTTCAAAAGAAACAAGAGATGAGATGACACTAGCTAGCTGTCATAGGGCAGAGGAAAACATGGTTGGAGGTGAGAAGATCATAGAACAACAGACTGGGAGGTCGGCTGGCTCTGCCGTGTGGGTGCAGATGTCATCAAGAGTAATGATAGGGTAGGAAAGAGGAACTCGGTGAGCGCAGAGCCAAAGCCTTTCACGAAGCAGGTGGGTTCCCAAGATGTCAGCAGATGATAAGCCCTGATGTCATTAACTTCTAAGAAATTCTGGTTTTTGAAGGAGGGAGGAAAAGAAATCGTTTGCAGCAAAATGGAGCAAGGAAGATGCTTCTCTCTTGGTCTTAAGGTATGTGGGTGTAAGAAACCAGGATTACACAGGACAAAGGACGAAGGGTTTGGGAGGATAGGGGAGAATGGCAAGGACATTCAGAGTGAGTGTCCTGTGTCAATGGCTTGAGAAGTTTGGGCTACTAATCATAACAGGAGTAAACAGATGAGAGATGGGAGGATGGGTGGGAAAATTGTAGCTTTGGGTCCTGAATATATGGGTCCATGGCTTCTGCTATTTGCTCACTTCTGCTTTCTCCGAGATTCAGAAGCCTGAACGGGGTGCTTTGACTGGGAGTCTGAACATGCTTGCCCACACACTCAGGCCTTTGCAAAGCTGTTTTGACTCGGTCATTTCCCTGTGCTCTGACTTCCCGTTCACGATTCGAGTCAAATTTCACTTCCTCTCTGAGCTCCCCCCCTCACCGTTTTTACCGACCCACAGCCTGAGTGAGCCAGAGCAGACTCGGAAGCTCAAGCATCCTCACGGCCTCCCATTCAGAGTCTAGGTTTAGCTCACACTATAATGTAATTATCGGTCTACATTCCTGTCCACCTATAACTCTCACAACAGCCCTTTCAGGACAGAGATCATGTCACTCATTTCTGATTTGTAGCAATCATAGCAATTCACGAGTGTCTGTCCCCATGCACACCTTATCAACGAAAGCTGACTGCAAGAATAAGAAATTCAACTCCATCGGTCTATTACCTGCTTTGTGAGGTCGTATTTCCTCTCATTTATTGTACTTATCTTGTTCAAGTTTCAGAGGGTGCTCCTTCCTTTAGTATTTTGAGCTTAGCTAACAAATCCATCTCATCTTACTCGCGTGCTTTAGCATTGTGCGTGCGGTGTGTGTGAGCCTATATCCTGGCAAACTGAAGTGTCCACACTTTGCAGCTTGTTCTTCCAATGAACCTTTCTCTCTTCCATCGTTTCAGTCACATCAGTTGCCCTTCTCCACCCTAATAAGTATAGACTCGCTTTGTTTCATTATTCAAAAAGCACTACTTACTTTACCCTACTTTTGTTTCTTAATCTCTTCACTAGGGCTTAAGATCAACTTGGAAAGCTGACTGAAAACAGGCCTGGCTGTCATTGTGTGAATGAGTGGAAAATATCCCTCTACACACGGCCTTAACATTCAAGAGATCTTAACTGAAAAGTAGACTAGATTTCTGATCACTGAGTGTTGTGTTGCTTGCCACATTTAATATAATCATTTATTTAAAGGGCAGTGACAAATGACAGGTGTAAACGGATTACCTGTTTCTGGATACATAAAGAGTGTGGAAATTAGAACACAGTCATGGTTAGGACAATACAAAACATCCAAATCTACTTTAGCACAGATTAATGAATAAGATATTTGGTGAAGACCATGCAGATACGGCATACTGTTTTTTAAATGATATCAATTGCTTTTGAAAACAATGAAGCCTCCTCCAAATGCAGCCAATAATCGTGGAAGGCAAAAGAATAGCTCCCCAAAGATGTCCACACTTTAATCTTCAAAACCTGTGAATATTTACCTCACATGAAAAAGAAATTTTGAAGATGTGATTAAATTAAGGGCCTTGAGATGGCAGGATTATCCTGGATTACCTGCATGTGCCCAATCTAATCACATGGGTCCTTTCCTAGCTGTGGTCAGAGGGAGATGTGACCGTGAGATGGCAGTGGGAGAAGCACTCAAGCCATGCTTGGTGGCTTTGAAGACAGAGGCCGTGAGCCAGGGCATGTAGGCAGCCTCTATAAATTGGAAAAAGCAAAGAAACGGATTCTCTCCCAGAGCCTCCAGAAAGGAACACGGCTCTGTTGACACCTTGGTTTTAGCTCTGTGAGACCCTGCACACTGGTAAGATAATAAATTGCGTTGTTGGAAGCCACTGAGTTTATGGTAGTTTGACAAAGCAGCCGTAGGAAACTAAAACTTGATAGTATTGTAAAAGTGATAGAACTGCTTTCCAGAAGGAAAAAAGAAAAACAGTGAACACTTGGCTAAGAGTTGTATCTAATTTAGATGGAAATGAGGAAAGTAACTTTGGAGCATGAATTACTTGTGATTATTTTTTTTCTAGACAGGTCTAGTGACTACTTAAAACAAAACAGAGGAAAAGACAACATGATATGCACCAAACGGCTCACAGTGCTGTCTTAGTTAGTGACATTGTGGGTACAGCAGTCTCCCCCTTCTCCGTAGTTTCGCTTTCTGTGGTTTCAATTACCCACGGTCGACCTCAGTCTGAAAATATTAAATGGAAAATTCCAGAAATAAACAATTCATAAGTTTTAAATTGTGCACCGTTCTGCACAGCGTGATAAAATCTCCACCCTACGCAGGGTCCCAGCCATAGATGCCGTGTGCTCCTGACAGCTGACCCAAAGCAGATGGTCCCCCTTCTGACTTAGCGTCAGAAGCTCAGTAGCAGCCTAACGCTAGGTCACAGTGCCTACGTCACTCAGCTCGCTCCACCTCATCACACAGACATTTTATCATCTCACATCATCACAAGAAGGGTGAGCACAGTACAATAAGATATTGTGAGAGAGAGAGAGATGACATTCACACAGCTTTTATTACAGTATGTTGTTCTAATTGTTCTATTTTATTATGAGTTACTGTTGTTAATCTCTTACTGTGGCTAATTTATAAACTAAACTTTATCATAGGTATGTATGTATAGGAAAAAACAGTACACATGGAGTTTGGTCCTACACGCATAAGGCATCCACTGACAGTCTTGGAACATATTCCCTGCAGATGTGGGGGGGGACGCTGTATGTATGTGTGTATACACACACACACACACACACACACACACACACACACACACATAGCCCCTATCTATTTATCTATATACTTGTTTAGTTTTTTAATTTTTCTACAAATATATATCACTTTGTATATTAACAAAATATATAACCAAAAACAAATGGAAGTGAGCAAAAGAAGAAACGATTTATTGCAAAAAGATCTGGTTCAAAGGTCACTCATAACAAAAATCATGGGCCAAGAGCAAGTTTTCCAGAGTCAGTAAGAAATTCTCTTTCTAAATACTCTAAGGTAGCAACACACACACACGTGCGCACACACACACACATACACACACATCTGTGAATCAAAAATTAGAATTTTTAGGGACTTCCCTGGTGGCGCAGTGGTTAAGAATCCGCCTGCCAATGCAGGGGACACGGGTTCGAGCCCTGGTCTGGGAAGATCCCACATGCCGCGGAGCAGCTAAGCCTGTGCGCCACAACTACTGAGCCCGTGTGCCTCAACTACTGAAGCCCGCACGCCTAGAGCCCATGCTCCGCAACAAGAGAAGCCACCGCAATGAGAAGCCCACGCACCACAACGAAGAGTAGCCCCACTAGCCACAACTAGAGAAAGCCTGCACTCAGCAATGAAGACCCAACACAGCCAATAAATACATTACTTAATTAATTTTTTAAAAATTTAGAATTTTTAAAAACCTTCATATACTGCCATGAGCTTGAGAGTTTCCTAATATTCAAAAGAATGTTCTTGATGAAATCAGTGTGGATATTAGCAACTGTGATTTTTTGTTAACATAGTAATTAATAATGAAATTTGTCAACATTTGGAAGTTACAAAATCATACATGGGTGAAAGATCCATTCAGAGTAGGAGACAGATTGATGGGTTTTCATGTAACAGAGGAAGAAAAGTTCACTGATATGGTTTTGGTTTCCCCATTCAACCAACCTTTTAGAAGTTACCACTTGTTGAGTTCCAGTGTTGTACAAAAGAAGACAATCCAATTATCAATACATGAGAAGGTTATTAAATACTCCTCCCTTTTCTAACTACATATCGCTGTGAGATCAGATTTTCTCCGTATACTTCAGTCAAAATGAGATATCACAACGGATTAAATGCACAAGCATATTGTGGGAATCCATTAAGCCAGACATTAAAGAAATAGTCAAAATATGAAACAATGCTATTCTTCTAATTAATTTTAATCCAAAAACATGTTTTTATGCAAATATTCACTTTAACAGGCAGTGGGTTTATTACAGTCATTTTTTAAAAATTTTTTTAAATAAATTTATTTATTTATTTTTGGCTGCGTTGGGTCTTCGTTGCTGTGTGGAGGCTTTCTCTAGTTGCAGCGAGTGGGGACTACTCTTTGTTGCGGCGTGCAGGCTTCTCATTGCGGTAGCTTCTCTTGTTTCAGAGCACGGGCTCTAGGCACACGGGCTTCAGTAGTTGTGGCACACAGGCTCAGTAGTTGTGGCACACGGGCTTAGTTGCTCCGCGGCATGTGGGATCTTCCCGGACCAGGGCTCGAATCCATGTCCCCTGCACTGGCAGGCAGATTCTTAACCACTGCACCACCAGGGAAGCCCCTATAGTCATTTTAAAATATTTTTAAAACACCTCGCTATTAATTTCTAATATGGTAAATATTAGTATATATAACCTCCCATAAACAAAAGTTGTCAATAATTTTTAAGAGAGTAACGGGTTTGGGAGAGGAAGTTTGAGAACGGCTAAATAAACAAAGCCATCAGGAAGTTCTAGAATCTGACAGCTTCTGAAAGAGAGATTGCAAAATTGTTAGCCAGAAATGTCTTGTTTATTTGACACACCTGTCGTTTCAGAAAGGGTTAAAAATATGAAGGTTCTAAGAATAGTTCCAGTTATCCACACAACTGCTAAGATTTCTGGTTGTTGTGATAAACTGAACTGTAAATGAATTACTTTAATATAAAAGAGATTTTCCTATCCTATATGTAATAAGAAGTGCAAAAGTATGAAAGACATTTTGATCCTTTGCTACGGGGGAAAATGGTACTCTATTAAAAGAAAGGAGGAAAAAAAATGAATGGACATTGATACCAGAAGGTAAGAGTTTTGAAGCCATTCTAGAGAAAACAGCTGCTAAGAAACTTTGTGATAAACAGAATTATAGACCATGAAAAGACTGGAATTTCTAACTTGACTGAAGGGATATTTGAAACAAAAAGAGTAATATGGCAGCTAAAATAAAACCTCAAGTTTAAGAAACATTCTTTATTCCTGTAGTTTTTATAAAGTATACCATCAATATAAATAACCAGGAAAATCATATTTTTTATCCATACAACTTCTCAGCTGCCATGTCACTGACTAGCTGGGTCATGGTCATGGCCATGGTGACAAACCACAGCCCTTGAACTGACGGTCTGCAATGTGAATAGTTCACATATGGAGAACTGGGAAATCATTTCATGTAATTTAATTTTCCGTCTCTACCCAGCAGGGAAAATGTCTCAGATATTTTCCAGAGTAAATGATCATGTTCCCCTGATTATGATTCTAGGGATACAGTATTTCAATGCTAGTTAATTGAGCCAATGATTCCTTCATCACTCGGGCTCCACTCACTACACGGAGGAGCTAGACGGGCTGTAACACAGCACTGGCCCGAAAGGGCTGTTGAAGAACTCCACTGCTCCACACCATTCAGCCACAAGGATAACGACTTGATGGTGATCCAGATGGATGGCTAGAACTCACCGATGTCACTGTACCGCTGGCCATTCTTTTTACTGCTCATTCACTTAAGTCCCGTCACAGCACATCTTACTGTCTCATAAGTTAGCAGTTTTTTTTTTTTTTTGGCTGCGCCGTGCAGCAATATAGGATCTTAGTTCCCCTACCAGGTATCAAACGCGTACACCCTGCAATGGAAGTGTGGAGTTTTAACTACTAGACTGCCAGGGAAGTCCCCATAAGTTAGCAGTTTAGAAAAAAATATAAAAGCTTTTTTTTTTTTAATTGGATTAAGGGTGTACTCTGAGTGAGAAGCTATAGATGAAAAATCATATGATTTAATAATAACTGCACAACAATCGTTACAGTGTTGGGTTACAGTTAATTTTAGGACACAAATGTAGAAAGTGTTTATGGGATTTGAGGCAACCAGCATCCCTCCTCGCCTCTTTCCCATAGAATATACTCCTTTCCTTCTGAGGACTGTCTGATCTCCCACTGAATTTAATCTGGGGAACTTCTTGTTAGGCAGATGTTCCTGCCTCACCACGCCAACGGTTGGGTACATAACCCAAACTTGACGCACCCTCCATTCAATTTAAATCTTGAATAGAGTGACAGAAACTGAGGATGACTTAAGTGATTTATTCTGGAGGAACAAACTAGAAAAGGCTGTTCTTGCTGCTGCTTCATTCCTGTTGCTCCAGTCGGTGGTTCCTGGAGCTCCGACCATAAAACCCTGCTTCTCCAGCCCCTGCGTCTCTGAACTCCTGATATCTGTCCAGAAAACTTCCTTTTTGATTAAGTTAACCAGAGCCTAAACACCCAGTTTTGGGCTTGCAACCAAAGAACACCCGTATAAGCAAGTGTCTGTACACGTATTACCTTTAAACCTGCTAAGAGGAGTTGTATCACGCTGCCTAAAGAGCATTAGCCTTAGTCGCGTGCAAGAGTGCTGGCGTAAATCCCTCAAACCTCGGTCAATTCAAACACCTCGAGTATCCATGAGAACAAAGAACCGCATTCAAGAATCACTGCAGAATTTGTACGCTGCCCCAGGCACTGTGCGAGACCCTAGGCCAGACATGGGAGATACGGAGATGAGAACGAAATGATTGCTTGTCTTCAGAGAACGGATAATCTAGCGGAGGAAGTAGACATGCACACAATGAAACAGAACCCATGCGGTAAGTGCCACAACGGAGGGCGCGGGGCAGAAGCCACAGCAATTTCCTTCTGCCACGTAGTTCAAGAAGGAGTTAGGCCTTAAAACAAATTGGATTTCTCCAAGCAGAGAGGACAAGGAAGGTATTTCAGGGAGATTAAAACAGACAGATCATGAGAGACCGTGGCCTGGCTGGGGAGCAGGGGTCGTCCTCGGCGGCGAAGGCAGAGCACAGGAGGCGCGAGAGGTGCAGGAGGGAGGGCGGGTCTCGCTTTTGCCCAACTGGCTGTGCAGAGCCTGCACGCACTTTGCGATGGGAAAGGAGAGCCCGCATTCCAGCAGCAGAGGCAGAGATTAAACATCCCAGATGCAGTGAGTTATGTCATGGCAACTGCGGTCACTGCTGAAAAGGCTGAGCACGCAGCCCTCGGAGGTCAGGGTGTGATGGAAACCGACCCGTATGCGCGTGGCGCACTCGTCCCCAGTGCGGGGATCCCTCCCTAAGGAAATGCTGTCGGAGGCTCGACCTGAAACATCGGACCGTCCCGCCGTCCTGTGTGGCCAGCGAGGGGCCTGGGGCAGGAGGGAGACTGAAGTGAAGGAAGCTGGAGTCGCAGGAGTGCAGACGTGTGAGCGAATCTGTGGCAAAAGCCTGTGGCCCCGACTTCAGAAGAGCCTCAACTTCAGACTCTGACCGTCTCTCCAGCTGAAGCTGTGTCTACAGTCACAGTATGTGAGTGTTTAAAGCACTGGTGTGTTAAGTAAACACTGTAAAACATACCATAGTTTTTCACTCCCCGTTTTATCTTTCTGGGGGTATCTTCTCCATCACAGCCTCTAAAATTCTACGTGGCTAGGGCCCTGGGCTCCTCGGGTTCTGCTGGTGAGAGCGCGATGGGCCACACGGGCCTCGCTGGCTGTGGAAGGACTGGACTCGTCTCCCCAGGGCAGGGGAAGCCTCAGAGGGGTTCCGTCCACACCTGAGAAGCGCTGTGCCCGTTTTCCCACATTTATCAACTCCTGCTTTTTGCCGCTGCCTGGCAAGGAGGGTATGTTTAGCCTTATTTTGCAAAAGGGGAAACCAAGGCTAAGAAGAGGCTAAATAATTTCCCCAGGTCACACTGCTAGGAAATGTTTAAGCCGGCTGTTTAATAGGGGCCTAACTGCCACGCTCAAGCCCTCTCCACTGCCTCGTGGCCACCCTGCTGCCCTGCAGAATTTTAAGAAATACTGGGCAATGCTGGAAAGCACAGAAGTGTTATGGGCTGAACTGCATCCCCCTCAAATTCATATGTTGAAGATCTAACTCTCAGTAGCTCAGATGTGATCATATTTGCAGATGCGGTCTTTAGTTAAAATGACGTCTGTAGGGTGGGCCCTAATCCAATATGACCAGTGTCCTGATGAAAAGAGGAAATTTGGGCACAGACATGTACATGTGAAGACACAGGTAGAAGGCAGCCATCAGAAGCACAGGAGAGAGGCCTTAGAAGAAAACAAACCTGCAGACACCTTGATCTTGGACTTCTGGCCTCCAGAACTGTGAAAAAGTCTACTGATATTTCTGATGGTTAAGCTATCTGTCTGTGGTGCTTTGTTATGACAGCCTCTAGCAAGCAAACCAGCACAGGGAGTTTGTTACCGTTTTTGTACTTCTCTGCCGTTGCTGATACTGTTCTCTTCCCACAGATGCCCATGCTCCTGGCAGATTTCCTAATACAATATTCCACCAGCTACAGTCAGAGCTTTGCACACCTGGCCTTCTCCCCATAATTAAAAATTATCATCAGGTTAATCTTCAAAGCCTTGCCTTCCTATCATATGATGGTGCATAGCAAAAGATTAAGCCATTTAAGCTAAATCCTGGCAATAGTCAATATTAGCCCTCCAAGTTGAGGTAAAGCCTTTACTCAGACATTAAGAATGCTACGACATAATTAGAGCTCTTAAGGTGGGATATAAGTCTTAAGAATTTCAGGTACCAGCAGTTAATCAGGAGAGAGATTTCTGAGTAAACTTTCAGCATCTTTGGAATCATCCTCCAAAGCTCTTGCAAAAGGCTGACTCCACTAAAAGGAATATTTTGGCAGATGGAGGGGTTGAGGAGCTCATGAAAATGTACTCTCATGGCTTGTTTGGCTTCACTAACTGGATCAATATTTCTTGTGTATTTTTTTCTCTTAAAAAATAAAACCAAATACAGTACTAACCCAATGCCTTTAGAAACCTGTATTTTGTCTTCTGGAGACTTTTTAGTGTTATAATTCCCTCAGCCACTCTGTAATTCTTTATTAAGTTTTAATGTGGTTTAAACTCTCCATCTGTAGACAATGCATCATTTCCGCCTCTTTGCCAGCAGGTATAGTATTTCCCAGGAGTCTGTTTTAGAGCGCCTTCTGGTGGTTTACAGCTATTATGACACATCCATCTGTAGCATCTCCATCCATTCCATCTCGCGGTGATTGCTAAGACCTGCTCACCAAAACAATAATAGAAGTTATGTGTGCGACAGATTGCAGCAGAATGATGCTCAGCTTTACAAATTAAGAATAATTACTCAACGTGTGACTGTCAGGAAAAGGACAGGAGAGTTTTGGGGAGGCAGGTTACAACCACTCTAGCAAATGGCTCTTCCACCTAGAACTATAAAACATATTCTGAAGGATGCATTGTGTATTTCTATTGCTTCCTGAATTTGGCTAATTTTCAGTCTGGGGTGAAGGTAGAGAAGGTGCTTTGGCTTTGTGTTATGTCTGCTCATATTAAGGTCTCTTAGAGTGCGGTAATATGACTAATTACTAGCTCCTTCCAAGACTTTTTATTACTTGGTGATGAATCAGAAGAAAGAGCTCAGTGACTTGTGTTCACATTGCTCTTTTGCCTTACGATCTAGGTCTCTGTGCCTTTCTTTTTATTTACTATTTGTCTTTTATTGTGGTAAAAACACATTAAATTTACCATCTTAGCCTTTTTAAAGTGTGCAGTTTCTTCTGTGCCTTTCTGACTTGACTGTTTTTTCCTCTCCATCTTATCATGCCCCTTTCCTTGTTACTTATAACACTTAAGTACTGATATAGAAATGAAATAAAACATATAAGGATTACAATGATAAATTGGCCCGCATTATGATGTGACCAGAAAACCTTGTGAAAAACTTTCAAAAACAGCAAAAAACCAAGCCTAGATGTATATCAGAATGAGTGTTCTTTTCAAAGTCACAACCTTGGGAAATTAAACACTTACTAGGAAGACTTTATCTAAATTTCTGGCTTTTACTTCAGAGAATACTGAATGTGAGTTATGTCTTCCTTGCTGCAGAATCATCCGTCTTCAGAAACAGGTTTGGTTTTCAGAAACTGACAGAAGAGATATGGTTAATAACATAGATGAGCAAAGCTGAATCATAGCTAGTTGGGTCAAAACTTAGTTAAGGAGATGTGTTTTCCTATATAACTTGTAAATGGATTTTCCAGGCAGTTCCCAAAGAGAAAATTTTAAAATGTCTTGGGAAATAGTAGCATTTTTTGGAATAAAGAAAAAAAAGGTGTCGAGCTATTTAAAGGTGACAAAGCATTTCAACTTTATTTTCTCATTTAACCATAACACAGCAGAAAAGTAGATGAAAGGGATATTATTATTATTATTATTATTATTATTATTGTCCCCAGAATGTGGATGAGAAAGTAGAGACTTGTGGAGGTCCAGTGTCTGGTTCAAGGTGCTGTAATTGTCCACTGTGGGAGTGATTAATCTGGACATGGGACAGCAAATCCCATGTTCTTTTAGCTCCACCACAACTCTACAGTGACTAGCTCTTCAGGGACATTATTTGAGATATAGTTTATGGTATTTTTGCTTTATGAAAAAAATCAGATAACTCTTATCATAAACCTATACATCTTGTCACATTAAAAAACTATCTGATGAATGGGAAGGAAGTCTTCTGTCCAACCTGTTAACAGTTGAATGGTAACATGATATTATTTTCTTCTTGAAACAACATGAATGTATGTATTGATAATCAGAAAAAAGGTGTTATTTGTAAAATCAATTTCAAAAGAACTAATTGCAGGGTTCACAATTCATAGGGTTTTTTTAAATTAAGATTTTATTTTTTTAGAGCACTTTAAGTTCACAGCAAAATTGAAGGGAAGGTTCAGAGATTTCCCATATGCCCCCTGCCCCACACCTATACAGCCTCCCCCATTATCAACATCCTGCACCACAGTGGGGCATTTGCTACAATTGATAAGCCTACCTTGATACATCATAATCACCCAAGGTCCGTAGTTTAAACTACGGTTCACTCTTAGTGTTGTACATTCTATGGGTTTGGACAAATGCATAATGACATATACCCATCATATATGTAAGATGATGATATCAGAGTATTTTCACTGCCCTTAAAATCCCCTGTGTTCTGCCCACCCCCAGAAACCACTGATCTTTTGACTGTCTCCATAGTTTTGCCTTTTCCAGAATGTCACAGAGTTGGAATCATACAGTGTACATCCTTTCCAGATCGGCTTCTTTCACTTAGTGATACACATTTAAGGTTCCTCCATGTCTGTTCATGGCTTGATAGGTCACTTCTTTTTACTGCTGAATAATATTCCATTGTGTGAATGTACCACAGTTTATCCACTCACCTACTGAAGGACATGCTGGTTGCTTCCAAGTTTTGGCAGCTATGAATAAAGCTGCTGTAAATAACCACGTGCAGGTTCCTGTTGCTCTATATCCTCAGCAGCACTGAGTTGTCAGTGTTCCAGATTTTGGTCATTCTAATAGGTGTATAGTAGTATCTCATTGTTCTTTAAATTTACATTTCCTTGAATTTGTATTTTCTTTAAATAAATTTTCAGAAGAGGAGGAGTTTTTTTTTTAAATAGATAAATTCTTGAAAATGTATATAGGAAGAAATTATTATAAACTCCTAACTGAATAAGAACACATATGGTGGTGTTGGACTTTTTTTAGTGATCTTTGATCTATTTGTTTAAAAACCTCTTTGAAATTCTAATGAAAATTGTGAACTCTTTCATCTGGAATATGTACGTGATTTCAGAATTTTGCCTATAGTTAATTTGTGGGCAATCGAAGCACCATCTGTAGGCCATATACTACCTATTCCTGTTTTTTTTTTCCTGAGAATTTTCTTTACAACTATCAAAAGTTTATTTTTTATGTATTAGATTGATAACATCTTAATTGGTAAAATTAATATCTTCTCTATAAATGGAGAAAATATTTCTTTATTAGCACAGAGATATTATTTTTTATCGTCTCTCTGTGCATAAGTACCTGAATGGGTTAAGGTCTCCTTAAGAACATTATTCAATCTATGGACTAAATTTCCTCCCTTTCCCTTCCCTGACTCCCCTCCCTCCATCTCTTTCCAGAAAGGATTTAAGGCAGTTTACAAACATGCACTAGATAAAGGAAAAGTAAAGATAATTAAGTGAGTAAATTTGGGCAAAGAGAGACTCAGCATAGGGCAAGTGAATTGAAATAATGTCTGCTTGGATGATCTAGAAGTGGACCACCTCTTGAACTCTGAGATGATGACATCGAGAAGGAAATGTGGTGCCTCAGGTGAGTCAGTGATCATAAGAGAAGACTTAATCACGGCTTAGGAGAAGCACATTTATTTTTGGCACTAAGTCCAGAGAAAATGTTTTTATGGCGGTTCTTATCAGGAGGACAGGAGCAGTGGACTGAACAATATCTTTAAAAATATCCATACTGTAAACAGAGTAATGAATTACTCAGGGCTGCTTCTTATAGAGAAGATCTCAACAGAGATCCATCACAGTTCAATGAGCAACTTTCTGGGTAGGGAGCCTAAGGAATATGGCCCCTGTAACCAACACTACGACACTCTGACCTTAGTCCAACAATATGAGTAGAGGAAGGGTTAGATTGTCTGTCCTTCGGCAATCTTCCACAAAGATAGCTTTTCTAAACGACTTTTGATAAATATTTTTAAAAGCTCTATCAGGATAATACATGCATACAGTAAAGTACTGTGAAATAAAATTCGTATTTATGGCAAGACAAGAAAAATTTAAACATAAAAAATTTTCTCTGCCCTTTGACCTCCTCCCTCCCCAGTTCCGTGCACTGTGTATCTACATAATGCGTTGACCAAACCTGCCCCATTGGCAGAAATACCTGCTTAACCATAAAGAGCAGCATTCTTCTAACATCAACAGGACAACTCCTAGAAGATAACATTCCTACCTGATCATGTAAGGGGCCAGATCTGGATTGTGTAAACTGTCAATAATACATCATTTAATGTACAGCCCTCTGTTTCAAAAAACTTATATAACCACACCTTGACTTCTAATGGGCGCAACAGTTCTCGAAGCTTTCTGAGATTCTTTTCTGTTTCTGAGTTTTAATCCTCAATTTGGCTTGAATAAAATTTTCCATTTCCTTCTTAAATGGACTGATTAATCCTTCATTGACAGTATCCAATAGTAGATAACAGCTTTGACACAAGCAACAACCCCTCCCCCCCCCCCCTATCCTCCCCACCCTCTAGACTCATTCCGCAGAGGCACTTATTACACTATGCTTATTTCTTCTAGTGGTTACTTTCAGAACACTAAGTAAAATTTCTTGATTTATAAATTTTAGATAAAATCTAAATTTTAACTTTAGATTGAGCTGAGCTATACTACTCATCTCTGATTGACAACTATTTTCAGTTCTTCTAAAAACTTACACTAATAAAACTCTATCTCATATTTCATCTTCATCTGCATATAAGATGAAGATATTGGCACGTATAAATTTCTTCCCCCTTACCTACCTTCCTTTGTAAATTATACTTTTATTTTCACATTGTAAATATTGCTAAAGTTTGCTACCATTGTATTATATTCTGTAACCTTGCCTTCTCCATATGCTGAATTACTTCTGATAAGCAGTTACATTATGGTTACTAAATTATTATTTACTTTTAGACCAAGTGGTATGCTAGGATTATATTTCCTTTTTGGTGGGTCCATAAAAATCATACGGCATTTGAATTTGCTAATTTGGACCATAGTTTTCTTTTACAGCTTTTGGGTTTGCCTAGAGTTTCTAATAAACTTTTATTTCTTGTTCACAAAATAGTAGTATTGATATCCTTGTATCCTCATATTTTCACATTCTTGCAGTTGTGCTACCTGTTGTGTGGGGTCCTTTTGCTTGGGGTCCCCTTTCTCAGTGGGGCGTCCTCCCCATGCTTTGTCCTCTGCCCCCATCTGGGTCATGTGTCCTCTAGAGCTACTGAACTGTGTCACCCTTGGGTTTGTCTTCACTGCTCAACCTCTCAATGGTTAACCAAACCTTACATCTTTCTCTTTCCTCTATTTTCTTTAATCTTCCAAGTAATGTCCTAAGAAAGGGTATGAAGGAGTTAAATTTTCTAAGTCTTTCTTTGAATGGCTCAATATGTCTTTATTCTGCCCCCACATGTGATGGATCATTTGTCTGGGTAGAGCATTTAGGTTAAAACTCACTTTACGTCAAAACGTTGAGGGCCGTGCACCATCGTCCTCTCACATCCATTGTTCTTGATGAGAAGTCTGGCATCAGTTTGATCCTTGAGTTTTTGTAGGTAACCTGTTCATTCTCTCTGGCAGCTTTTAGGAAATTCTCTTTATCCTGATGATCTAAATTTCATAGCAACGTGTGTAAATGTTTTCCCCACTCATTCCATGGTCCCGTTCAATTGGTAGGTCCTGTCCTTCTGGACTTATTATTCAGATGTTGAACCTAAAGAAACGATCCTTTAATTTTCTTATATTTTCTCTCCTATTTTGTAGTCTTCTTTGTTCTACTTCCTGGGATATTTTCTCAACTTTATTTACCAACTTTCCATATTCGAATGACCCTTTGTGCCTCTTTTCTCTCATTCTCTATTTTTGAGGGGCTATCTTTACCCACTTATTATACTTTACAAAATCTGCTTTTACTATTAACATTAAAGATTTTTTTCCCAAGAGCTCTTACTTGGCTTCTTGATTATTCTCTTTCATGGCATACTGTTCTGTTTTTGTGTGGTTATAATATCTCAGTTCTTCCTGAGTATACTAAAAATACATTTAAAAAAACCTTTCTATTTTCTTAATTTTCTGTTTTCTCTTTCTTTATGTTTGACTTTCATGCTGCTGGGTTTTCTCCTATTCCTGGTGATTTATGATTGACATTCCTATTTAAGAGAAAGCTTAGGGAGCCCCAAATGCCACAACAAGATCAGGTGTGATCTCTCTAGGCAACCAAAACCCACACTAGAAGCTGTAAAACTCTCCAGGGAACATTCACATCTTTAGTAAATAGTTCTCTGGATTTTTTTTTTCCCCAGAATTAAACGCTAGATTTCCTGATTGCTTTGAGTGGTTAGGCAGGCTGAGGAACTGAAGGGTATATCCTTTGTGTACCCAGACCTCTAACAGATTCCCTGCTTTCAGCCCCACTTGTTGCTCCTGCCCTCTGTCAGATCTTCTGACTCTGAGCCTGGAGAATCATACATGTTCCCAAAGGCAGACGGTTCCCATCTCTTGTGCAACACCCTTGGAGCACATTCCTGACGGTTGACCCTTCTGCTGTTTCATCTGACAATACATTCCACCCACTTAATTGTTTTAATATTTATTTATTTGGCTGCACCAGGTCTTCACTGCAGCACTTGGGATCTTCGTTGCTGCATGCAGGCTCTTAGTTGTGGCATGTGGGATCTAGTTCCCCGACCAGGGATGGAAGCTGGGCCCCCTGCATTGAGAGTGTGGAGTCTTAACCACTGGACCACCAGGGAAGTCCCTCCACCCACTTTACATGGTCCGCCAATTTGTCGAAATCTCTCATATGCCGGTGATACTTCTCATTTGCACTGCTATTATAAGATATTCTTTTAATGTATTTCTATAATTTTACTTCATTGGGAGGAATAGAAGACTTTCCTTCCATAAGTACTCAATGGCAGTCAGCTTCAGATTATGCTCTGTTATTCACTCAACTGTGTCACCTCAAAAGCCATAGGTTGAAACCTTAGTCCCAAATGCGACAATATTAAAGGAAATAGAACCTTTAAGGAAGTAATTAAGGTTAACTAAAGTCATAAGGGTGGGGCCCTAATCCAGTAGGACTAGTGTCCTCGTAAGAGGAAGAGAAACCAGGAATGCACATGCAGAGGAAAGACAATGTGAGAATTAATAAGAAGTTGACCATCTTCAGGCCTCAGGAAAAACCAAACCTGGCAACACCTTTTTCTTGGATTTACCACCTCCAGCACTATGAGCAATAAATGTCCATTTAATCCACCCAGTCAATGGTATTTTGTTATGGTAGCCTCAGCTGACTAATACTTGCCCTAAGAATAGTACCCATAGTTCAGACAGTCCGTATTACCAAGTAAGTTCTGGGCTTACTATTTCAGCTGACACATTCCCATGAAAGTGAGGAGTCTAAGAAAGATACTTTATGGAAGGGAAGGCCATTCTAATGCTATATGGCAGTGGACTAAGGGAATTCTCAAGGCTGGCTCCAGACATTCATTGCTTAAGAAATGGTTTGGGGACTTCCCTGGTGGTCCAGTTGGTAAGACTCCACACTCTCAATGCAGGGGGCCCGGGTTCCAACCTTGGTCAGGGAACTAGATCCCTCATGCATGCCACAACTAAAGATCCTGCATGCCGCAACTAAAGATCCTGCATGCCGCAACTAAGATCCTGCATGCTGCAATGAAGAGCCGGCGCAGCCAAAATAAATAATATTTTTTTAAAAAAGAAAGAAATGGTTTGGGCTGTAGGTGATTTTATACATACATACATATATATATATATATATATATATATACACACACACGTGTGCACACACATATACATACATATATGTATGTATGTATTAGTAATGGGAAGGCTCTTCTAAAATTTATGCTAAAGACATAACTCAATGGAGAAAAGTGATCAATGTGATCACCTAAAAATGTAAAAGTTCTATACAGAAAAAAATTGCCTTGATAAACAAGTTCCTACCATATAGCCCAGGGAACTATATTCAATATCCTGTGATAAGCCATAATGGAAAAGAATATGAAAAAGAATATATGTATAACTGAATCACTTTGCTGTACAGTAGAAATTAACACAACATTGTAAATCAACTATACTTCAATAAAATCATTTTTTTCCCTAATTCCCTTAGGCAAACAAGAGTTGAAAAGCTGGAGAAAATATCTGGGCAAGACATTTTAGAGACATGGGCTCAATGTTTACCAGTTAAATAATTTTTTAATGAAAAAGGTAACTATCATAAGAGAAAACAATAGAAATCAAAAGATAGGAACAAGCAACTCATTAAAAAGAGAAATATAAATGTACAAAAATAGATTTAAAAAGTATCACTGGTTTAGTATACCTGTACCCAAATAACACCACCTGGAATAGAACTGATCATAATGCTACCTGTCTTGGAATTATTCCCCACTTGCTCTTTGTATGTATGAAACAGCCATTGTCTGTGGTGCACTTCCAGCTAATAAAAGCTAGCAGCAACACGAATCATGCTCTCTGTGCCGTGAGCTTTGGTGCACTATGCTGCGCCCTAAACGAGCAAGTGCTCTCCCAAATTAAATCTACTCTGCTAAATGTGGTATTTATTGCTTGGCCTCTAAGATATTTGTGTTTGGAAATAATTTATACTTATAATGGCTGAAAAACGTATGCATGTTGTAGTGCTGAATTATGCAAACAATCAAAGTTAGAGCACCACCATGGATGCTAAGATGGAAATTTCACAACAGTTGCTTAAAGTATTTTTTAGAAAATGTTGAGGATATAGAATGTGTGGTAGCCACCTTCTTAGATGGGTTAGTTTCCTGTGGTTGTTATATATAAAAAAAGAATACTGCAAACTTGGTGGCTTAAAACAGAAACGTATGTGTTCATTGTTCTGCAGGCCAGAAGTCTGAAATATATCACTGGGTCAAAGTCAAGGTGTTGGCAGGGCCATGCTTCCTTTGGAGGCTCTTGGGGAGAATACACTCCTGACCTCTTCCAGTTTCTAGTAGTTCCTGGCTTTCCTTGGCTTGGGGCCACATTTTCAAATCTGTCTCTGCTCCATATTTACATTACCTTCTCCTCTGTATGTCTGTGAAAATTCCCTCTGCCACTCTCTTATAAGGATATTTGTGATGGTATTTAGTAGTGTCATCCACTTGCAATGTGCAGAATAGTTTTCCCATCTCAGGATTCTTAACTTAATCACGTCTGCAAAGACTTTGCCGTAGGAGATAACATTCACAGGTTCCAGGAATTAGGGCTTGCTAACTTTTGGTGGGGGACAAGATTCTGACACCAATCACTATGTGTGGTTTCTTCCTGCACCACCAAGCAATTCTCAGACACCAGCTGGGTGTCCTACAATTCAACTCAATTCTGCAATTATGGACCTAGAGGTAGTGTCAGATCCCACAGGTTAAGAGCTCAGTCATACAAGATTCCCTCCCCCACCACTGCCCCAACTTCAGAGGCTATTTGCAAATCCTCGTTGTCCCCTGTACTTCTGACCAACTAGTTATAGATTGAGAGTTCCAACAACCCCTTCCTTGGGTTCAATTAATTTGCTAGAGTGCTTCACAGAACTCAGAGAAACATTTTACTTATTAGATCACCAGTTTATTATAAAAGGGTTTTAGCTCATGAACGGCCAGATGTAAGAGATGCACAGGGCAAAATATGGAGAAAGGAATGTGGAGCTTCCATGCTCTCTGAGCAGGCCACTCTCCCCACAAACCCATGTGTTCACCACCCGGAGGCTCTCCGAACCCTGTCATTTGGGGGTTTTGTGGAGGCTTCGTTACATAGGTGTGATTGATTAAGACACTGGCCACTGGTAACTGAACTCTATCTTCTGCCCCTGTCCCCTCCCTGGAGGTGAGACTGAAAATTCCAATCCTCTAATCCCGTGGTTGTTTCCTCTGGTGACCAGCCCTCATCCTTAGGTTACCTTGGGGCTTTCCAAAGGTCACTGCACGAACATAACCAAAGTCGCCTTTATGGCTCTTCTTAGGAAGTTCCAAGGGTTTTAGGAGCTCTGTGCCAGGAATAGGGATAAAGACCAAATATACGTTCTGATTATAAATCACAGTTTATGGTCAGGGGCACGATTCTTTCTGCCACAGTGGCCCCAATAACCCCTATCTCCTGGTGCTCACAGCCTTGTCTAGTTCTCTCGCATATTGACTAGGGTTGGGCTACGTGACCAATAACATAGAGCGGAAGTGATGATGTCCCTTCCGAGATTAGGTTATAAAAGACTGCAGCTTCCATCTCAGGTGTCCTCTCTCCCCGCCCCCCCCCACCCAGCCCCCAAACCCCACCCCTAATCACTCATCATTCTGGAGGAATCGAGCTGCCAGGTCTTGAAGACAATCAGACAGCCCGAGGGAGAGGCCCTCGTGGTGAGGAAATAAAACTTTCAGCCAACAGTCAGGGAGGAAGTGTGGATTCCAGCTTTAACACGTGAGCGAGCCTCCTTGGAAACGGACCTTCCAGCCGCAGTTAAGGCTTCAGACCACTGCATCCCAAGGCGACTGCTTGACTCCCACTTCCTGAGAGACCTTGAGACAGGACCACCCAAACTGCTCCCACATTCCTGACCCTCAGAAACCACGAGATAATAAATGCTGTTTTAAGACACTAAAATTTGAGGTTAATTTGTCAAGCAGCAATAGATAACTAATACAGAAAGTAGATTGGTGTGCAGCTAGGGATTGGTGGAAATCCACTGATACTGTGAGGGGCCTCATAAATATCCCTACAGTCTGTATTACTGTCCAAAAATTGTACAAAATATAGAAGAGTTATTGTAGGAAACCTGCCACGATAACATGGAATTTTTTTTTTTTTTTTTTTTTTTTTTTGCGGTATGTGGGCCTCTCACTGTTGTGGCCTCTCCCATTGTGGAGCACAGGCTCCGGACGAGCAGGCTCAGCGGCCATGGCTCACGGGCCCAGCCGCTCCACGGCATGTGGGATCTTCCCAGACCGGGGCACGAACCCGTATCCCCTGCATCGGCAGGCGGACTCTCAACCACTGCGCCACCAGGGAAGCCCGATAACATGGAATTTTAAACAACAAAAAGAACAACTGCCGGACTTCCCTGGTAGCACGGTGGTTAAAAATCCACCTGCCAATGCAGGGGACACGGGTTCGAGCCCTGGTCCGGGAAGATCCCACATGCCGCAGAGCAACTAAGCCCATGCACCTCAATTGCTGAGCCTGCGCTCTAAAGCCCGCAAGCCACAGCTACTGAGCCCACGCGCCACAACTACTGAAGCCCACGGGCCCTAGAGCCACGGGCTTCTGCAACGAGAAGCCACCGCAATAAGAAGCCTGTGCACCGCAACGAAGAGTAGCCCCCGCTCACCCCAACCAGAGAAAGCCCGTGCACAGCAACAAAGACCCAACACAGCCAAAAATAAATAAAATTAATTAATTTTTAAAAATTTCTCCAAAAAAAAAAGAACAATTGCCAATATACAATGCTGGGACTGTCGTCAGGGGGACCATGCTGTGATGACTCTGTGTTTTCCTGACTTCATTTGTGCTCCTATTTTCTGGAAGGCATCCCTTGAATGAGTATATATGTAATCTAAAAAATGCAAGCTTAAACAAAAATGGATACTATATTTTACCTTCTTAATTTGTAAAGAAGAAGACAAGTTAATACTTGATCTTGGAGGAGGAGCTTCAAGATGGCAGAAGAGTAAGACGCAGAGATCACCTTCCTCCCCACAAATACATCAGAAATACAACTGCACGTGGAGCAGCTCCTGCAATACTTGATCTTGACTCTGCATTTCTGGCGACAGTACAAACCAGCACACTGCTTCTCCAGGGCAATTGGGTAAATGTATAAAAGCTTAAAAACATGCTGTATTATACTTTCATTTTTCTTAATAATCAAGATTTAGCTTATTTAATATAGCACTGTTTGTATGCTTGAAATAATTTAAAAATAAAAATAATCTAAATATCCAAACATAAGGGCTTGATTAAATACTTTGTGACATATTGTATTTAATGTCATAAATTTCCCTCTAAGCACAACTTTCACTGCATCCCCCAAATTCTGATGTCATATTTTCATTTTCTCTTAGCTAACAATACTTTAAAATTTCTCTTGAGACTTCTTTGACTCGTAGGTTATTTAGAAGTGTGTTTATTTGGGGATTTTTAAAGCTTTTTGTTATTCATATCTAGCTTGACTCTATTGTGGTCTAAAGTTATATTTTACATGATGTTTTATAATTAATTAATTTTAATTAATTAATTTTTGGCTGCCTTGGGTCTTTGTTGCTGCACACAGGCTTTCTCTGGTTGTAGCCAGTGGGGGCTACTCTTCGTTGTGGTGCGTGGGCTTCTCATTGCAGTGGCTTCTCTTGTTGTGGAGCATGGGCTCTAGGCGTGTGGACTTCAGTAGTTGTGGCTTGCGGGCTCTACAGCGCAGGCTCAGTAGCCGTGGCACACGGACTTAGTTGCTCCGTGGCATGTGGGCTCTTCCTGGACCAGGGATCAAACCCATGTCCCCTGCATTGGCAGGTGGATTCTTAACCACTGCACCACCAGGGAAGTCCCTTAAATCATTTTTATATTTTAAAGTTGTTGAGAAGTGTTTTATGACCAAAATGTGGTCTGTATTGCTGAATGTCCCAGGAGAACTTGAGAAAAAATTGTATTTTGTTTAATGGATTATCCTATGTCAATTAGAGCAATTTGATTGACAGTGCCATTAGATTATCTGTATTGTTAATAATTTCTGCTTCCTTGACCTATTGGATTATTGACAGAGGGGTGCTGAAGTCTCCAACTATAACAGTGGCTTTGTCTATTTCTTCTTTTTTTAAAAAAAAAATCAGTCTTTACCTTGTGTATTTTGATACTCTTGTTAGGCACATACATGTTTAGGATTATTATATCTTCTTGGATAATTACATAACCTCTGTCGCATTATGTAATGCTCCTTTATATTTAAGATAATTTTCCTCGTTCTGAAGTTTTGCATTTGTTCTTTGTATATTTCCTCTTTTATGCCTTCTCAATTTTTAATGAAAATTTTTTATATAATCCCATTTTATCTTCTCTCTCAGTATATCAATTACACTTCTTTTTTAACATTTTCTTAACGGCTATCCTAGAGTTTGAAATATACATTTTAAATTTAATCTCCTAGAGTTTGAAATATACATTTTAAATTAATCTGAGTTCACTTTCAAATAACACTACTCTGCTTCATGTGTGGTACAGGTATCTTATGACAGAATTCTGAACTCCCCACTTTGACATTTCTATCATGCATTTCACTTATCCATATGGTCGAATGACCCAATTATCATTACCATCATTACTTTAAAGTTATATTTTATATCAAATAAGAATAAGGAAAATAAAATACTTTATTCCTCCTCCAGGACTCAGCCTTTCTTTGTGTGTATACAAGTTTCCAACCTATATCATTTTCCTTCTGTCTGAAGAATTTAACATTTCTTGAAAGGCAGGTCTGCAAGCAATGAATTCCTACAGTTTTTGTTTGTTTGAGAAAGCCTTTATTTCTCCTTCACTTTTTTTTTTTTTTTGGCTGAGCCACATGGCTTGTGGGATCTTAGCTCCACGACCAGAGATAGAACCTGGGCCCCCTGTAGTGGAAGCACAGAGTCCTAACCACTGGACCACCAGGGAATTCCGTCTCCTTCACTTTTGAAGGATAATTTCTCCGAATATAAAATTCTGGGTTGGTGGTTCGTTTTTCTTTTTTAATACTTTAAATATTTCACTCCACTCTCCTCTTGTTTCATGGTTTCTGACAAGAAGTCTGATGTAATTCTTATCCTTGCTCCTTTATAGGCAAGCTGCTTTGTTTTTCTTTCTGGCTTCTTTCAAGATTTTCTTTATTTAAAATTTTTTTCTGGAGTTTAAATATAATGTGTTGAGGTGTTTTTGTTTTTATATTTGTTCTGCTTGGTGTTTTCTGAGCTTCCTGGATTTGTAGTTTGGTCTTAGTGAATAATTTTGGAAACAATTTGAGTCATTTTTACTTTGAATGTTTCTCCTGCTCCTCTCTCTCTGTCTCCTCCTTCCAGTGCTCCCATTTTGTGTATGCTACAACTCTTGAAATTTCCTACAGTTTTTGGATATTTTGTTCTTTTTCTTTTTGAATTTCAGTTCGGGAAGCTTCTAGGGACTTATCTTAAAGCTCACCGATTCTCTCTTCAGCCATGTTAGGTCTACTGATGAGTCAACCAAAAGCATTTTTCATTTCTGTTGCAGGGTTTTTACTTTCTAGCCTAACCTTTTGTTTCTTTCTTGAAGTTTCCATGTCGCTGCTTATATTACTCATCTCTTCTTGCATGTTGTCCACTTTTTCCGTTAGAACTCTTAGCGTATTATCATGGTTATTTAAAATTCCCAGTCTGATAATTCCAAAATTTCTACCATTTCTAAATCTGGTTCTGATGCTTATCCTCCCTCTTTAGACTGTGTTTTTGCCTTTTATCATGCCTTGTAATTTTTTTTTTTTAAACCTAGACATAGGGCTTCCCTGGTGGCGCAGTGGTTGAGAGTCCGCCGCGTGCCCCAATCCAGGAAGATCCCACATGCCGCGGAGCAGCTGGGCCCGTGAGCCGTGGCCGCTGAGCCTGCGCGTCCGGAGCCTGTGGTCCGCAAAGGGAGAGGCCACAACAGTGAGAGTCCCATGTACCGCAAAAAAATAAAATAAAATAAAACCTAGACATAACGTACTGGATAAAAGGAATTGAGGTAAAGAGGCCCTTAGTGTGAGGATTTACGTCAGTCTGGTTAGGAGTTGGGCTGTGCTTAATGTCTATCGTAGGTATAGGTGCCAGAGGTTTAAAATTCCTCTAGCATGCTAATTTTTGTCTTCCTTCTTGACTTTGGGCTTTCCTATGTACTCCTTCTTGGAGACTCTGTGTCTTTCAGCTCTTTTAGCTGTAACTCACTGTTATTATAATAGAGCCATGTCAGTGTGGTGGTAAGGTATGGCGGACAGGGTAGCATTCTATCTCAGTTTATTTATTTTTTTATTTTATAGGATTTTCTCTTTAATTTTTCAGGCCCCTTTAAATTTATTTATAATTTTTTTGGCTGCGTTGGGTCTTCGTTGCTGTGTGCGGGCTTTCTCTAGTTGCAGCAGGTGGGGGGCTCCTCTTCGTTGCGGTGCGTGGGCTTCTCATTGCGGTGGCTTCCCTTGTTGTGGAGCACGGGCTCTAGGTGCATGGGCTTCAGTAGTTGTGGCACATGGGCTCAGGAGTTGTGGTGCATGGGCTTAGTTGCTCCACAGCATGTGGGATCTTCCTGGACCAGGGATGGAACCTGTGTCCCCTGCACTGGCAGGTGGATTTTTAATCACTGTGCCACCAGGGAAGTCCCCCTGCGGACTCTTCTTTACCTTTATGTGAACAGGAAGGCTAGAGGGGACTGGAAAGTCAAGCTCAAAGTACCTCTGGCAGCCTCCCACCACCCCCACCACCCACCTAGGGCTCAGCTCCTGTAGAGAATGTGTCTCTCAGAGAGAAGCTTACCACTGTCCCCACCCTCATCTTAGCTCCAGAGCCCTGACTTAGAGATTTTATCTGAAATGGAGAAGCAGGCTGTAAAACAGAGAGCTTCTAATCTTTTCTTAAAGGAACTGATTCCATATACAATAGAGTATGGAGAAAGTCAAGTCTAGGGGTGACCTCAAAAAGAGTAGATTGTGATGGAAAACAACTGGGGCAGATTCAAGATACAGATACAGGCTAAGCTGTAGGCTGGCCAGGTTGCCAAAGAAAATTAGGGAATAAGTCAGCTGGGAGAAGCCCTCGTATTATGACCTAAATGTTTGTGTTTCTCCAACATTTATTCAAAGTGACTGTGAACATAATCAACTCTGTGCCTCCCTGAGGAAAAATATCAGAAGCTTATGCTCTGGGAGGGGAAACAGACTTCTCTAAAATAATCCAGCCAATCACTAAACAAATAAACAAGCATATATCAACAACAGACCTCAGAGAGGGGTGGCCAGTATGAAGAGTTGCTATAATGTTATATAATATCCAGTTTGCAACAAAAATTTATGAGGTATAAAAAGGAACAGAAAAGCAGGACCCAAAAAGTAGGCAACAGAAACTTCCTGTGAGAGTAACCAGATGTTGGATTTATCAGGCAAAGATTTTAAAATAGCTCTTATAAACATGTACAAAGAATTAAAGGGACACCATGATTAAAGAAACAAAGGAAGATATGATGACAATGACACACCAAATAGAGAACAGCAATAAAGAAATAGAAAGTATAACAAAGAACCAAATGAAGCTGGAAAATAACTGAAATAAAATATTCACTAGATGCCATATGCTCCAGAAATTGTGCTCCTTAGTATTTATCCAAATGAGGTGAAATTTTATATCCATACAAACACCTGCACACAAATGTTTATAGCAGCTTTATTCATAATTATTCATAATTTTGTTCAGAATTCAAAACTTGGATGCAACCAAGACATCCTTCAGTAGGTGAATAGTTGAGCAAACTATGATATTTCATACAATGAAATATTATTTAGCAATAAAAAGAAGTGGGCTATCAAGCCACGTAAAGACATGGAAGATCTTAAATGAGCACTGCAAAGAGAATAAAGCCAATTTGAAAAGACTACATACTGTGTGATTACAAATATGTGATATTCTGCAAAAGACAAAACTTTAGCGATGATAAAAGATGAGTGGTTGCTAAAGGTTTAGCAGGACAGGGGCAGGGAATAAATGGTGGAGCAAAAGGAATTTTTAGGATAGTGAAGCTATTCTGTATGATACTATAATGATGGATGCATGACTTTATACATTTGTCAAAAACCACAGAATGTATAACACAAAGAATGAAACTTAGCGTATACTATAAAATTTAGTTAATAAGAATGTTTCAGTATTGACTCATCAATTGTAATCAACTGACTCATCAATAATAGAAAAGTTATAGGAAACAAGATTGAAACAAATCTAAGAGGACCTTTCCTAAAGTAAAATATTTTAAATTAAAAAAATAATAGTGTTACAGGAGAAAGCATATATGGGAACTCACTGTACTTTTTGTTCAGTTTTTCTGTAACTCTAAAGATATTTTTCAAAAAAGTCTCTTCATTAAGAAGTATTCAATAGAGGGGCTCACGAGTATATTTGAACTGACAGAAGGAAAAATTAAGTGAACTTGAAGATAGAGATTATTCAAGCTGAAGAACAGAGAGAATAAAGAATGAAGAAAAATAAAGACAGTATCAGAGAAATGTGCAACACCATCAAGAGCACCAATTCATGCAAAATTGGAGAGGAGAGAGAGAAAGGAGGAAAATATTCAACAAAATAATGGCCGAAAACTTCTCAAATTCAATTGAAAGTCAAAAGACCTAAACATCCAGCTAAAAAACTCCAAGTAGGATTAAATGCAAAGCTATCCACTAACAGATACATTACAGCAAAAAATGCTGAAAGTCAAAGACAAGGCAAAATCTTGAAAGCAGCAAGAGAAAAACAGCTCATTAGTTGAAAAGGATCCCAATAAGATTAACAACTGACTTATCAGCAGAAACACTGGGGGCAGAAAACAAAGGAATAATATATTTAAAGTGCTGAACGAAAATCAAACAACTATCAACCAGAAGTTCTATATCTGGCAAAGCTATATTTCAAAAATGAGGATGAAATAAAGACTTTACAGTAAAAAAAAAAAAAAAAAAATAAGAGATCTGTTGTTAGTAGACCTGCCTTACAAAAAATACAACAGGAAATTCTTCAGGCTGAAAGCAAGTTACACCAGATGGTAATTTAAATCCACCCCCCAAAATAAGATCTGTTGTTAGACCTGCCTTACAAAAAATACAACAGGAAATTCTTCAGGCTGAAAGCAAGTTACACCAGATGGTAATTTAAATCCACCCCCCAAAATAAAAAGCACTGGTAAAGGTAATTACATTACTATAAAAGATAATAAAAATGAATGTTTTTCCTCCTTTCTTCTGTTAATTGATTCAAAAAGCAATTATATAAAATAATATGTATATAATACATTCTTGGGCCTGTAACATATACAAATGCAACACTTGTGTAATATATTTGCCAGTAACAGCATAAAGGAGGTGAGTGGGACAAAGCTGTGGTGGGCTAAGGAAATAACTACAGATGCTAAAGTAATTAACAATGTATTATTCCATTGCAACATTAATAGGTGTAACATGTATAACAGTAATATCACAAAAAAAGTGGAAAAGGGAAAGGAGTAACATTTCTATATATTACGGGAATTAAGTGTATATAAACCAAAGCTGCCTTCTACCAAAAGTTTAAATCAATGCCAATGACTAATAATATATGCATATTCAAAAGAGATAGCAGTCTTTTACATACATAGATAAACATATGTAAGGCTAAGTGTTGAAAGCGGTTATCCTTGTTGGTGAGATTATGGATATTAAAAATTTTCTCTTTCTATACATCAATACTTTCTACCATAAATTATCTATCTATCTAGCTAGCTAGCTAGCTATCAGCTTTGTACTGGGAAAGATATTTAAAAATGATTTTGTTTCTGCTAGAACACAATCAAAATCCCAGAGACTGTGGCTGCAGCATTTTATCTTGAAAAATTCTCAAAGAAATTTTAAGCAAGAATCTAAACTTTCATAAAGCAACAATCTCAGGGACTTCCCTGGAGGTCCAGTGGTTAAGACTCTGCCTTCCAAGGCAGGGGGTGCAGGTTTGATCCTTGGTTGGGGAGCTAGGATCCCACATGCCGTGGGGTGTGGCCAAAAAATTAAAAAAACAAATAAACAACAATCTCAGTAAAAGACTCACAGAATATGTAATTTTGAATAATATAACCTAGCGTGCCCTTCAAGATTAACTGGGTAGAAAATCCTGGTAAAAAAGAAAGGGTACTTTATTGAATAGGGCAGTAAGTTTTAAGTCCATTAAATGTTAAACAATATTTATGAAAACACAACTTTCACTTTGAAATAGTTTATCTGAATACTTTCTTTTTAGTAGCAATTAGATTGTTTAAAGCCACTCCTAGATTGGAACAATAAGACCTTGCTCTCTGTGTTTGGGCGCTTATCTTTTTTCTAAGTGAAAGTGTTAGTTGAAGAGTGAAGGGAGTAATGTATCTATAGTTCATTCAAAAATGTCATTAAATCTTTTTAAAAAATTTTTATTGAAATATAGTTCATTTACAATGTGTTAGTTTCAGGTATACAGCAAAGTGACTGTTATGCATATATATATATATATATATATATATTCTTTTTAGATTATTCTCCATTATAGGTTATTACAACAAAAAATGTCATTAAATCCATAAAGGATATTCAAAAGAGCAAAGAAAACACTGTGCATTCATATACTATAAATAGAAATGTAAGGTAGCTGTGGTGAGTATGTGGGAGAAGTATAGATATTTATATAACAGACTTATTTATAAATCTCTCAAATGCTGTTTCATTCATATATATGTTAGATATATTATGCCAGAGTAAGGATATAGTTACCTAAAGTCATCCCCCTGACATGTCATCAGTTTTCTTCCTTTCTGTTCCCTATTCCAAACATGGGAAAATATTTACAGCCTATAACTGAAAGTGTTCTTTATCATATCAGTGTAGTAGCGCTCCCTTTTGCTCTTCGGTGCCTCAGTTTATACAGGAATTTATAAGGTCACCTGGTCTATGAGAATATGATTTAGTGTCACAGCTTGAAATATATTTTTATGGATTTAAAATTATTTTACACATTTCTCTGTATGTATATTAAATGTGAACTTTTCAAATGAGTAGAAATGCAGATGGGCCCAGTGAGTACAGAAATCAGGAAGTAACTGAGTAACGTTATAGGTAGCATTTATTAAATACCTACTATGGACCCAGCGCTACTAGGTACTTTGCATGTACCTTCTCTTTTAATCCACACAGTAAGCTAATAAAGCAGGAACCTTAGGCTCAGAGAGTTTATATATCTTGTTTAACATAAACACACACTCGGTAAGTTACAGTTAGGCTTGAACCAGGTGTGTCCAACTCCAAAATCTAGGGGTTTTCCCTAATACCTCAGGGGAATGAAAAGACTCCTTTCTGATCATCTCATAGGCCTGGCTAATTTATGGGTATACTCCTTGCACTAATGTTGGACAGTAAGTTAGGCTTTAGCATCAAATATGGATATATGCTGCTTACTACGTGTATAATTTTGGGAAAGTCAGTTAAGTGTACCCGTTTCCTCATCTGAGAGTAGGGTAGAATACTACGGACTTCACTAGGTTGGTGTGAAGAGCAAAGGTAATTGCTACATATAAAGTCTTGGCACTGCTAAGTAATTGATGGCTCTTATTGTAATAATGAGAAAACTGTCCTATCGAATCCACAAAATAAGATCCCACCGCTGTGATCATACTGGGTATCCCTTCATGAGAGATGAAATTCCTACTGTGAGCCATCTTTGGAATTAGAATATCCTGGCCAGGAAGTGAGGCCTTGTAGGCTGACTGTAAACTGGGGTAAGTCACATTGGCTTCTTTGAGACTCTCTCTCAGGCTTGGACTCTGGGGCATCTCTATGTCACTGAGGACATTCTTGTTTGGTGTAGAAACAATGGCTTCTTCCTCATGGAAGAAGCTGTGTTCTAAGCAAAGAGGCACATGTACAAAGGCAAGAAGGCAGTCATGCTGGAGACCTCAAGTACCCAACGTCTTGTGCCTGCAGGTTCCCGGAGCAGAGTGAGCACACTGAAAAGGTCAATGTAAGTTTCACTCAGAGCTGTAATTTCCTCAGGACTTTAAAACTGAATGCATGTTTCAGTCTGGTCTCAGCTCTGCTGTGGGAAATTAACCAGAGGCTCTGCATTCATGCTCTGGCTGGAATGGGAAAAGGCAAGAGAAAATGCCATGGTTTAACAGTTGCAATTGTTATATGGTACAAAATTCTATTCTACATGTATTTGTGGTTTATTGAAATGGGTAGTTAGATGTGTTAGTTTGGTTTTCAACTGAAAATTTGCTCCTGACACTGACACTGAAGTGAACCTACGCTTTCTGTTTCATTCCATTCATTCATTCATTTCATTCATTCACTTATTTAACAAAAATATAAGTGCCACCAATCATAAACCAGGGCTTTTTCCAAGTGTCGGGGACGTAAAGCTGATCCCTGCCCCATAGAAAACGGACACATAATAAGGAAGCTGGATATCTGAATAAGTTACAACAGTTTTAAAATGGGGCAAGGAAAAAATTCTTTGAGACTCTAGTAGTGATAATTCTCTAGGATAAATACAGAACTACAAACAGTAGGATTCCTTCAAATAGGAACAGGTTAGATATTGGGCATATACCCCAAACGACAAATGAGCACTGTAATAACCCTAGGGGAAGGTCCTAATAATATTCCCATTTGACTTATGAACAACTGAGGTAAAGAAAAGTTAACTAAGCTGTACCTGACCACACAACCAGTGAGTGGCAGAACACGGATTTTAATCCACTTATGTCTGACTCAACTCCTGTGCTAGACTAAAAATGACTGCTATTACCAACTTACTTGTGCATAGTTTGATTGTTATTTGGAGAAAAGATAATTTCGATGGTGCCTCAATTATAAAAAAAGATCCCTGATTGTAGGACTGTGCCTAGTATTAACTAATATAGGTATTTTTTAAATTATCATTTCAGATGGCATTAAGTATAATTTGAAATAAGATGGGTACCTTATTTAGGAACATGTGGCACGTGTGGCAACTTTAAGATGGCTCTGTTGGCCGTACCTCTTGGTATTTATGCCACTGCGTAATCGCCTCCTCTTGAGGGCTGGTTCTGGTGGCTCACTTCTAACGAACAGAACACAGCAAAAGTCATTCTTGATATAAATAAAGAATCCATCAATCATCAATCAGAGAAGAACCAGTTCTTCCTCACAGGAGAATTCCAACTAATAAGCTTAAAAGAAAAGTGGGGAATAGAGAATCACATTAGGCAAACACCATAGTAACAAATATTATGGACAAGACCACTGCTGGATGCTAAATTGATGGGCAAAAGCTTGAGGAGAAGCAGGCCTAGTCTCAAATCATCTCCGCCAAAGATATTACCCATTTCAGTGAGAAAGACAGTAACTACAGTGGAAAACCCAGCCGACATCCACCTAACCAAGGGCTCAAGGCAAACATAACTGGTGATAAGGCATTACTTTGGAATTTTATAAACAAAATATGAAACACAAATCCTTAAAAGAGACTATACTAAAATCAAGAATGTTTACTTATCAAGACAATTTAGAAGGACAGTAAAAAGGCAAGTCAAAGTAGAAGAAATCTACTCATATATAAACGACAAAGATCATGCCCAGAATATGTAAGGCGCTCCAAAAACCAGCATGAAAAAGACAACCAATGAAAAAAGGAAAAATTTTACTTTAGAATTACCGAGCAATTCTACTCATGTTTATACCCTCCCACACAACTTCAGAATTTTATGCTGAGAGGCACCAAAACACATGTAGGAACACGTTCAAAGCAGAATTATTCATAATATCCTCAAATTGGAAGCACCCAGATGTCCACTGAAAACAGAATGGTTAAATAACTCATGCAATGGAATATTATATAACAACACAAGTGAGCTCACTATATACCCTTCAATGTAGATCAATCTTAAAAATCTGTGGTTCAGGGGAAGAAGCCAGTCACTTACACACACACCACATACCTTGTGATTTTATTTAGGCAAAAACTAAAATATTTCATTTAGGGCTACTCAGTTTGAAGCTAAATTATAAACAAAAGGAAAGGGGTAACCTGGGGCCTTTGGGGGTCCAGAGAATGTCCTATTTCATAACATAGATAGTGGTTACATAACTTGTTAAATTATACATTTATTTATTTAAAAAAGAAAGAATATGATATCCATGCAGCCGTTTTCTGGGCAAATGACACTTTCCTAGCGCCACAAAAATATTTAATAACTGATGCAGTGTGTTTAAGTACTTAATTTTTAGGATCATGAATATTTAGATTTTTCTGAACTTTTGGTAGTCATATATTTTTTTTACCATAAGTGCTGTAGACAGAAAGATTCCTCACAAAATTTGTTGACAATGACAATCTGTTTTATCAAATTTTGCAGAAAATGTGAGCCAAGTTCTCTTATTATAACCATATGTAATGTGAAACTAAAAGTGAAGGTTTTCCTTAATTTACTCCATTTTCAGTAAATGCCTCCAGGCATGAGAGGGGGATGAAGTGTCTACAAGTCAGACTGTAATGAAAACATTCAGAAATGATACTTCTCCAACCATTCCACTTGATGGCGCTAAACTAACATAGAATGTGGGCTAATTCTTCATAGACGTTTGATGCATTGACGTGTTTTCAATGTGTTGTCATAATCTTAGACCTTATGAATTCTAAAGGGCTTTTTTGGCTTAGAGCTTTGGATATATTCAGTAGGAAAAAAAAAAGGATTAAAAATTCTTAAAGAATTAAAGCTGGTTTTGAGTGCTAAAGAAAGATATATTAAAAGTCTCAGGACAAACTGAGCTTTTCATGTCTTCCTGCCTCTTGCTTCTCGCACATCTCTAAATTATGTACCCTAGGAAAATCATTTTTGGCTCTAAGATTTTAGAAGATCAGGCTCGATAGATCTATATGCGTTGCAAGACTTCAAGCTGAATTCTTTTATGAGGAGAATGAAGTGGAGAAGGTTTTGCCCCTGTTGTCAGCTCGGGCTGACTACCAGAGACTGGGAGAGCTTCAACAACAGACACGCATTTCTCACAGTTCTGAAGGCTGCAAAGTCCGAGATCAAGATGCTGCAAGAGTACGTGTCCGGTGAGGGCCCGCTTCCTGTTTGCAGGTGGGTGTTGTCTTCTTGTAGCCTCACATGGCAGCGAGCAGAGAGGGGAAGAGAGCTCTCCTGACTCTTCTTATAATGGCACTAATCCCATTCACGAGGGCTCCATTCACAAGACCTATTTACCTCCCAAAGCTTCCCCCACCCCATACCACCACAGAGAGGATTAGGATTTCAACATGTGAATTTGGGGGGACACAAACATTGTTTATGGCGCCATGGTCCATGCACTGCACAGCAGATAGAGGAAGGGGCAGAGCCTTTGCCTGCTGGCAGTGAGGATGCAGTTTCACAGGCTTGCGTTCTGCACTTCAAGGAAAGAGGCTGCTTTCCTTCTTGGAGGAGCATCTTCGCTATGACTCCTCATCTGTAAGCCATGGGAAGTGGTTCTTGGCTGGTGAAGAGAATTGGGGGACTGAAGAAATGGGAGAGGCTACTGTTTTTTGGGGTGCATTTACTGAAAATGGAGTAAATTAAGTGGTCCTGACTTCTAGTTTCACAATACATACAGCTCTAAAGAAAGAAACTGTCCATTTTTCTGAGTGACATAATTTGTTTTATGTGTGTCAGAATTTGGCACTGCAAAACAGTCGACAAAGCTGTTAGTGCTACATGGAATACCAATAATGATCCCCAAAGAGAGCTACAAGGATCTCTGTTCTTAGATTAACCATAACAGGTCCTTTTCCTGACCTGTAATAAAGTAAGATATTTCATCTAAATTCTTTTTAAAAATCCTGCAATGACTCCCTCTTCCGTGTGAAGACTTTAGGGTGCTGCTTGCCTGTCAATGACCTCTAGAGGTGGTGGGCTCTACTTCCCAGGGAGACAGGAAGCTTCCTGAGAGCAGGAAGAAGCTGCTCTTATCTCTGCTCCTTATAGCAGAAAACCCAATGATTTAGAGAGATGGATACTCAATAAGCATGAATATGACGACTGAACTGTCATTATGCTCAATCTAAGACCTGATCTTATAGTTCCTTCCTTCCTGTGAAGATTTGGTTGTTTAGCATGTCCATACATGAATTAAGGTCATCGCAGCTTAAAGGTAGAAAATGTGATAGAAAATGAAATATTTTGTGTGCATACTTTTAAATCTAAATGGTGTACTTTTAAAAATAAAGCACCGCTCTGTGCCTTCCTTTCCACTTCCTTCCTCTTTTGCTGCAAAGGACCAGCAGTTTTCTCCATAATACTTCAGGTAACGTTTATTTTCCTCAAGAACTGAAAAAGTTTGTGAGCACTCCTTCAACATTATTTGACAATATTAAGCAATTTTAGTTGTCTATTAAGTTTTAAAATGTTACCTGTAAGAAACAAACCAAAAAAAAAAAAGATGTATTAGAACAATAAGAATTTAAAAATAAGTAGACGTTTTGGACTTTAAAAAAATATAAAAACCAAAAACCCAACGCAGGCTAAAAAAACACACAAAATCTGATCCTTTTTTTACAACACAGGACTCATCTTTATGTTTCTTGCATCATCAGCCATTTGTCAAAATGCCAGCAGCAATATTATACACAGGAGGGTTATTAATCTTAACCTTAATTCCGCCAGGAAGAGCTCTGTGAGCCAAATTTGCGTTCATGGAGACTTTACACAAATTCTCTGAAATATTAGAACGATAGGAAAGGACCACAGTGTATATTTCCTAAAATTTAACAACATAGTTTAAAAGCTATGAATAAAAAATCTCCCACCTTTTAAAAAAATTGCAGTATAGTTGATTTACAATATTGTGTTAGTTTCAGGTAAACAGCAAAGTGATTCAGATATATATATATATATGTGTATGTGTGTGTATATATATATATATATATATATGTATTCTTTTTCAGATTCTTTTCCATCATAGGTTATTACAAGATATTGACTATAGTTCCCTGTGCTATACAGTAGGTCCCTGTTATCTATTTTATATATAGTAGTGTGTATCTGTTAATCCCATACTCCTAATTTTATCCCTCCCTGTCCCCTTTCCCCTTTGATGACCATAAGTTTGTTTTCTATGTCTGTGAGTCTGTTTCAGTTTTGTAAATAAGCTGATTTGTATGAAAAAAATCTCCCATCTTTAATGAGTTTCTCCTGATGTCGAAAAAAAAAAAATCTTCACAAGCAATATCAAATATTGCTATCATATGCTTTTATAAATAATAAAAATGTACAATCATTTTATCATATAAGAAAAATCGCTAGGACAATGGTTCATATGGGTCTTTCTGCCTGGGCTTAAAAATGTTTTCATATTTTGACTCTAAATGTTGTTTCTTTCTATGTTTTTTAAAAAGATTAACACACGGAGGAGAAAAGTTACTCAACGGCTGAGTCTATGAACTGATATTTGGTACAGACAGAAGTCTCCTCCTGTTCTGGACATGTGTCCTCACTGCCTTGGCAATAGTGCCTGAAGCCATAACTGACCTCCAGCACTGTATGAGTTTAAGGTGTACAGCTTAATGACTTGACATACATATATTGTGAAATGTTTACCACAATAAGTAAGAACTCTTTTTAAAACATAATCACAATATCCATTATCACAGCTAAAAACAAAGAAGTCTAACAGCAATTTTTAATGTGATCAAATACAGTCATTAAACAAAAACAAACAAAAAAAGGCCACTCACTTTTTCTGACTTTAAAAGCAAATTTCAAGGTTAGGAAGCACATGTGATATTGTCATCAGTTCAAGGTCACTGATCATCTGGTGTCAGAAACACTACGGATCAATATTCAGGAAATGAGAGCAGAGAGTATGTTTTATCTGTTATTTGCTAACAACAATAAAAAATTTTCGTAAACAAACTCAAAAATAACCAATAGAAACAAAAGTAATTTAGGCTATCCAATTATTCAAAACAGGCCAAATAATCCTAATAATAAAAACATATTACTACCTCACACCACTTAGAAGAGCTACAATCAAAAAACAGAAAGTAAGCGTCGGTGAGGACGTCGAGAAACTGGAATACAGTATTTGCCTTTTTGTGACTGGCTTATTTCACTAGCACAATGTCCATGGTGCTTATTCATGTCGTAGCATATGTCAGAACTTCCTTTCTTTTTAAGGCTGAGTAACATGTCATTGTATTATACGTATATACCACATTTTGCTTATCCATTTCATTCGTCCATGGACACTTGGGTTGCTTCCACGTTTTAGCTATTAAGAAAAATTCTGCAGTGAACATGGATTTACAAATATCTTTTTGAGGCTCTGCTTTCAATTCTTCTGAGTATGTACCCAGAGGTGGAATTGCTGGATCATAAGATAGCTCTATTTTTAATTTTTTTAAGAAATGTCATGCTACTTTGCACAACGCTATACCATTTTACATTCTCACCAACAGCAGAGAAGGGCTCAATGAATACTTACTGAAAGAAGGGACCACTGAACACTGTGGATGCTGCTTTCTCTTGAGCCCTTCCGTCTACCTCCACACCAATGTCACTTTCCTAGCTCTGGTTCTTATCTCTGGTTTATTTACTGTACTAGCCTACTGAACTGTCTCTCTGGTTACCGCCCATGTTTGCTCTTGTTCATTCTCTGCCATATAACTTCGACCTTTTTCCAAAGCAAATTAGGTCATGGTAGTAGCTAATATTTACTGATCCCTTGTATGTGCCAAACACTTTACATCCATCATGTAATTAAATTCTTGAAGCAACAATGGTAAGAAGGCATTATTGTTCCTAATACTAGAGATGAATAAATCAAGGCACAGAGAGGTCAAGTGGATAGACCAAAGGCAGTTTGGCTCTGGCAGTCTACCCTTCTGTGATATTACGCCACCTGATGTAAGGGGGTGATTAACGATCTCAGTTTTCCTGAACTGTCTTAGTGTAGCACTGAAAGTCTGGTGCCATAGGAAACTCCTCTGTCCCAGGTAAACTTAAACAGTTGGTTACCCTACATACAGCATAAGAACCTTGCAGTAGTGTACTTTCATTTCTCCCCTCCCACCTTTTGTGCTATTTTATCATACATTCTACTTTTCCATATGTTATAAACCCCATATTCCATTTCTAATATTTTTGTTTAAATAATTATTCTGAAAAGAGATTTAAATAATAGAAAAATCTTGCATGTTTTCTATGCTCATCAATCCTCTGTGTAGATCCAGATTTCCATCTGGTATTCTTTTCGTTCTGCCTAAAGGATTTCCTTTAATATTTCTTACAGTGTGAGTCTGCCGGTGATGCTTATTTCACCTTCTATACATCTGAAATGTCTTTATTTTGATTTCATTTTTGAAAGAGAATAGAACTGAAAGAAATAGAGCTAGAATTTTTTCTTTCAGTATTTTAAATCATTTGATCTACAGAATTCTTGCTTGCATCATTTGTTTTTCTCCAGGTTTATTGAAATATAATGATGAATAATATTGTATTAGTCCAAGGTATACAACATGATTTGATATATGTATATATTGCAAAAGGATTACCACAACAATTTTAGTTACTATCAATCACCTCACATAGCTATAATTTTTATTTCTTCTGATGAGAACTTTTAAGATTTATTCTCTTAGCAACTTTCAAATATTCAGTACAGTATTGGTAACTATAGTCACCATGCTATACAATACATCCCCAAACTTACTTAGAACTGAAAATTTGTGCCTTTTGACCGACCTCACCCATTACACTTTACCCCACTGCACCTCTCTCCTCTGGCTACTATGAGTTCTTTTTTTTTTTTTAATTTTAGATACCACATATAAATGAGATCATACTGTATTTGCCTTTCTTTGTCTGATTTTTTTCACTCAACATAATGCCTTTGAGGTCCACCCATATTGTCAAAAATAGCAGGAATTCCTTCTTTTTTATGCCTGAAAAATATTTCACAGTATATATACACCACATTTTCTTTACCCATTCATCTATTGATGAACACTCAGGTTGTTTTCATGCCTTGGCTATTGTAAATAATGTGGCAACAAACACAGGGGTGCATTTATCTTTTTGAGATAACGTTTTTGTTTTCTTCAGATAAATATCCAGAAATGGAATTACTGGATCAGATAGTAGTTCTGTTTTTAATTTTCTGAGGAACCTCTGTACTGCTTTCCATATTTGTTGCACCAGTTTACATTCCCACCAATGGTGCACATGGGTTCCCTTTTCTCCACATCCTTGCCAACACTTGTTATTTGTTGTCCCTTTGGTAATAGCTATTCTGGCAGGTGTGAGGTGATATCTCATTGTAGTTTTGATTTGCATTTCTCTGATGATTAGTGATGTTGAGCATCTTTTCATGTGTCTGTCAGCCATCTGTATGTCTTGGAAAAATGTCTATTCAGCTCCTCTGCCCATTTTTAAATTGGATTATTTTTTTCTAATGCATTGTATGGGTTCTGTATATATTTTGGATATTAACACTTTATTAAATGTATGATTTGCAAATATTTTCTCCCATTGTTTAGGTTGTCTTTTCATTTTGTTTATGGTTTCCTTTGCTGTCTAGAAGCTTTTTGGTTTGATGTGGTCTCACTTTATTTTTACTTTTGTTGTCTTTGCTTTTGATGTCAAATCCAAAAAATCGTTGCCAAAACAGATGTCTAGGAGCTTACCCCTATGTTTTCTTCTAGGAGTTTTATGGGTTCAGGTCTTTCATTCAAGTTATAATCCATTTTGAGTTGATCTTTGTGTTTAGTGTAAGATAGGGGGTTTGTGTCTAGTTGATCTTTGTGTCTAGTGTAAGATCTCCCCATGTATAGTCTTGGCTCCTTTGTTGTAAATTAATTGACCATATATGTGTGGGTTGATTTCTAGGCTCTCTCTTCTGTTTCATTAGTCTCTGTGTCTGTTCTTATGCCAATACCATACTGTTTTATTACTAGAGCTTTATAATATAGCTTGAAACCAGAGAGCACAATGCTTCCAGATTTGTTCTTTTTCTCAAGATTGCTTTATTGGGGTCTTTTCTGGTTCCATACACATTTTAGAATTGTTTGTTTTACTTCTGTGAAAAAAAAATGCCATTGGAATTTTGATAGGAATTGCCTTGAATCTGTAGGTAAGTTTTGATTAGATGGATGACATTGCAAATTTTACCTTTTAGGTGATGGTTTTCTTCTGTTGTTAAAAATATTCTTGAGGTTTTTTTCCTGGGACACAGTTAAATTACTTGGAAACAGGTGGATCCTTTCAGGTCTTGATTTTAATGTCTGTCAGGCAGAATTCGAGCTGTGCTCAGCCTAGGAATAATTTTCCCCCACTACAGAAGTGAGACCCTTCTAGGTACTCTACTCAAAGTCCTATGGATTATGAGGTTGTCCAGTCTGGCTGGTGGGAACAGGCACTATTCCTGGCCCACGGCAAGTGCCAGACATCATTACCTCTGATCTTTTGGATGGTTCTTTTCTCAGCCCAAGAGTTTTCTTTTTTGCGTGTTCTGAGCTGGACTCAGCTGAATATTTAAGTGGGACCCTCTACTGATCTCTCACTGTGCAGCATTCTTTTCTCCAGTATTGTTCTACGAATACTAGCTGCCTTGGTCACCTGGAACTCTCAGCCTATCTCAATCCAGCAAGTCCTCTGGGTTCCCCCTCAGCCCCCATGCTGCACCACTGCCTGGAAAGTCTCTCAAGGCAGTAAGCTGGGACAACTGTAGGGCTGAATTCTTTGTTTCTCAGGGATCACAGTTCTTTGTTGCCTGCCTAGTGTGTTATGAACTGTTATTTCATATATATTTGGTTTTTTTTATTTTTTATTTTGGCTGCATTGGGTCTTCAGTGCTGTGCGTGGGCTTTCTCTAGTTGTGGCATGCGGAGACTACTCTTTGTTGCAGTGCGCAGGCTTCTCATTGTGGTGGCTTCTCTTGTTGCAGAGCACGGGCTCTAGGTGTGTGGGCTCTAGGGCATGTGGGCTTCAGTATTTGCAGCACGCAGGCCCGGTAGCTGTGGCTCGTGGGCTCTAGGGTGTGTGGGCTTCAGTAGTTGTGGCACATGGGCTCAGTATTTGTGGCTCGCAGGCTCTAGAGAGCAGGCTCAGTAGTTGTGGCACATGGGCTTAGTTGCTCCGCGGCATGTGAGATCTTCCCGGACCAGGGCTCGAACCCGTGTCCCCAGCATTGGCAGGTGGATTCTTCACCACTGTCACCAGGGAGGTCCCTCATATATATTTGTTTATTGGCTGTTTCAGGTGGAGGATAAGTCCAGTCCCTGCTTCATTTTGGCTGTGTGAGACCAGTATATGTTGAATAAATGACCATAAAATGTTTGTTCTCCCTTTCAGATTGCTACACATATTAGCACACAAATTTAGTGTGACTGTTTACATGTTTTTGAACTTCACTCAAAACTGATTTCACGTAGTTAAATTACCAAACTTATGTTTTTGTTTATGTAGACATGATATAAATGAAAGGACTGAACATAAAATGATTAACTACAAAGATTCGCTACTTTACAGGAACAAGATAAGCAAGATAGTTCTTGGTTTGCTTATTTATGTGCATCTTACCAGTTACTTTACTGGCATTTTGAAATAGCTACATTTAATTGTGCAAAAATATTTCAGATGATCTGTCTAAATGTGACCTAGTTAGGTAATAAAATAATAATTCTTTTGACTAGCTAATATCAGTTTACATGGGTAGAATTATGACCTATGTAATCTGACTTATTTGAGTTCAGTGTTTACTGGATACATTCTATATGCTAGACACTGAACTAAGTCTGGAGACAGAGATGAGTAATAAATAGCCTCTGCCCTGGAGGGGCTCAGAGGAGGCAGGACTGATAAATGAGCTGACAGTGTGATAAGCGCTGCAGCTACACTAACTACGGGGCGCTATGAGAGCACTGAGGTGGGGCCCCTCACACAGCTCGGGACGGTGATGGCTGTGGGTGGGAAGGTGCAGCTGATGCCCTGGTGACCGGCTCCTCTCCTTCCTCCTTTGCTGCAAGAGCCCTGATTTGATGACTCCCATTTCTCCTCCCCAGTGGGCCAGGGAGTGAATGTTCTCAGGTCTAACTCAGTCACTTGTCGCTGCACTCCTGTGCTCGTTTTCAATGACTGGTTTAGGTGAGGGCACGTGACACACGCCCTGGGAAGGAAGATGTAAAAGTAATGCTACAGATGGGACTCGGGACAGCTTTTTCTCCTGACAGAAGGAGCCATGCAAGGAGAAACCTCTTTTCTGGCTTTGAGCACAACTGTGTGACAACATGATATCTGAGCTGTGTCATTCATGTTATGATCATGAAAGGACAGCCTGAGAATGAGCTGTAATATGCTGAGGATTGAAGAGCAGAAATAAGGAAAGCTGTTGGGTCCTTGCTGACATCACCGTGTTGCTAAATTACAAACTTGGAATCTTCTGTCTCTATCTTTTCTTGTTGCTGTTATAATGAGATAATAAATCCTTATTATTTAAGCCACTTTCAGTTATTCCATTACATTCAGTCAAAAGCATCCTAACTAATATAGAAGATTTCCCAAAGAAGTGAAGCTTGCTTAAGGCCTTAAAGGACCAAAGATATTCATCCCTGGAGTTAGCTGGATGGGGGAGAGGGAGAGCTTGCTCCAGGCAGAGAGAAGAACTTATTCAAAAGCTTAGAAATACAAAGCAGTATGGAGTGCTTGCGAAAGTACAAGCAGTTCTGTACTGGACTGCTGTTCTAGTAATTCAGATTTTCTCATTTGGGTAGAATGTCTTTCGCACATAGTAGATATCCAATTACTATTTGTTGCCTGATTGCTTTTATAATGTTTTCTTTAATTATACTGAATTCAGTCCAAGAATGTCTATTGATGTGCCAGGAGTTTTACAAGCACATATGGTAGAATCTGACTCTCGTCTGTGGCAGTACCCATCCCCACTCCCTTCTAAAATGCTAAGAACTAAAAACTACATTTCCCAGACTTTCCTGAGGGTTTTGATTTATTTTCCATCAATTAGATACGATCACTCAGGACTCTGACTTGAAAAAGCACCCCAGTGAGGAGAGAAGCGTAACGTGAGGCATCGGTGTCAAGGGTGTGAATATGGCCGAGGTGACGGGTGCACAGATGTGCTCCAGTGTCCCCCGGTTTGTACGAGAGGCAGCAGTCACCTTGGTGGCTCATGTGGGCGGTGTATTAGGAGTTATTCCCGGAACCTCAGCCTGGAGTCTGTTTCTTCAGCCCTCCCCAAAACTTCGTGAGTCATGTATACTCCATATTCAACTCTCTTTGTATAAGCTACTGTGGGTCCTGTGTCTGCATTTAGGAACCCTGGCTGATACAACGTGTGAGACAGCCCTGGAGCTCAAAGACCTCAGGGACTAGCGGTGCAGAACAGAGTCACCTTACTCTGGGATTACAGGATTACCATCTGTATAGCAATTAATACTTTCCACAGCACTTTTAAAGCGCCTCACTTCTGTGAAGTTAATAGGGCTTCTGTGACACTAATAGGGCTTTAATATATGCTCTTTTGACAAATGCAGAAATTGAGGCCCCTGGGAAGTTAAGAGAGACAGAAATAAAGTAGTGATTGCTGAGACTAGAAACCAGGTGTTTTTGCCGGGTGCTGTGTCGCGGCTTGCGGGATCTTAGCTCCCTGACCAGGGATTGAACCCATGCCCCCTGCAGTGGAAGTGCGGAGTCCTAACCACTGGACAGCCAGGGAATTCCCTAGAATTCAGGTTTTATAACTCCTAATCTAGTGCTCTCTCCTTTAAGTGCCATTTGGAGAATAGGCTGTCCCACAGGGAACGTTACTGGAATTATATCTTTGCATTACTGGAAACGTGTCATACAGTCAGACCTTTCCAACAGAGATGCTGCACCCACTGGCATGTAGGTGAAAAGCTTTGTGGCCCATTACTGGTCCTCTGAATCACCCCTTCTCACTTGAATAGCATGTTTAATGGAAACTCATCAGCTAAACCAGAAGTATGTCAAGCGTTACTATCACTTCCTGCACTCTACCTTCTTAGAGATCATTAAGTGGCTCCATTAAGTGTAATGGAAACATTATATTGACAAAGATAAATGAAAAGTTGCTCTAAAAGTTCAAACAAATTCTTAATGTATGTTTGATGAAAATATACGAAAGCAGTGGTAATACAGTTTCTAATTGCACACTATCCTAAAACAAATTTTCAAGAAGAAAATGGCTTAATTTTTCATATTGCGTTTTGCTTCTTCAACAAAGAGATATTAAATGTTTTCCTAGAATTGCTAGAGGTGCTAAAGATATATTAGCTATAATAAATGTTGACAATGGGAAAAAGATGGAGCAAAATAAAAGAGAACACGCAGGCCTGTGCAATCTGAATTCAGTGGACCAATCTGGGGCTCTGCCAGCTACTCACATTACCTATTCTGACAGTGGGAATTGCAGAGAGATGCCATTTAGCTGGAGGGTAAACACAGTATTTATTTGACTGAAGCTTTTCTATTAAAAGGCAGATTAAGAAGACTGGCAACTGACTTTCTCCTTCCCTTCTATACTATCAACTTCTCCACTTTCTACCACTCTTCCCCCGTCCCCACCATGTATGAGATTCATGCACAATGAATGAAGTAAGACTCTTGCTCAGGGCAGGTTAGGAATTCTGCTGATACTCTTATAGTCACGTATGTATAAAAATATGAGAGGTCAAGGCAATTTCATTATGGGTGCATAAATCAATGACTTGTCCCTGTGTCTTCTGGCCTCTGCTACAAGGAACATTTTCAGTGGCAGTGGGGTGGTGAAGGAAAGAAAGAGTG
>NW_006790942.1:6403543-6422354 GCF_000442215.2 Lipotes vexillifer
AAAGAGTGTACAAATACTGAGATTTACCATAGTTCAGTCACTGTGCTAAGTTTGCATTTCCTCATTAAATTTTTACATTAGCTTTTGAGATAGTTACTATTATTATCACTATATTTGACATATGAAGAATCTACGAGTTCCAGGATTTTGTAACTTGACCGAGATCATACAGTTAGGGGGCTTCAGACTTGTGGAGTCTCCACATCTGTGTTCTTTGCCACAAAACTAAACTTACCAGAATGAGGCTTACTAACAAATTGGCTCCAGATAAATTCAGCAAAGTTTCAGGTTACAAAATCAACAATACAAAACCCAGTTGCATTTCTATACACTAATAAGAAACTATCTGAAAGAGAAAGAGAAAAAGCAATCCCATTTATAAGAGCATCAAAAGGAATTAAGATACCTAGAAAAAAAATTTAACCAAGGAGGTGAAAGACCTGTACACTGAGAATTATAACACACTGATGAAAGCTATTAAAGAAGACACAAATAAATGGAAAGATATCCCACCTTCTTGGAACGGAAGAATTAATATTGTGAAAATGTTCATACTACCCAGAGCAATCTACAAGTTCAATGCAATTCCTAGTAAAATTCCAATGGCATTTTTTACAGAAGTAGAAAAAAACAATCCTAAAATTTAAATGGAACCACAGAAGACCTCAAATAGTCAAAGAAATCCTGAGAAAGAACAAAGCAGGAGGCATCACACTTCCTGATATCAAGCTATACTATAAGCTATAGTAATCAAAACAGTGTGGCAATGGCATAAAAACAGACAAGTAGATCAATGAACAGAATAGAGAGCCCAGAAATAAACCCACACATATATGGTCAACTAATTTTTTTTTCCCCCCCCCTAAGCTGCATGAAGGATCTTAGTTCCCTGACCAGGGATGGAATCTGCCATGCCCCCTCAATTGGGAGCTTGGAGTCTTAACCACTGGACCGCCAGAGAAGTCCCATGAGTCAACTAATTTTTGACAAGGATACCAAAAACACACAATAGGGAAAGGATAGTCTCTTCAATAAATGGTGTTGGGAAAACAGAATAGCCACATGAAAAAGAATAAAACTGGACCCCTATCTTACACCATTAACAAAAATTAACTTGAAATGGATTAAAGATTTAAATATGAGACCTGAAACCATAAAACTCCTAGAAGAAAACATAGAGAAAAAAGCCCTTTCACATTGGTCTTGGCAATTCTTTCTTTTTTTTTTTTTTAACATCTTTATTGGAGTATAATTGCTTTACAATGGTGTGTTAGTTTCTGCTTTATAACAAAGTGAATCAGTTATACATATACATATGTTCCCATATCTCTTCCCTCTTGCATCTCCCTCCCGGCAATTATTTCTTGAATAAGACACACAACCACAGGCAACTAAAGCTAAAATAAGAGGGACTATATCAAACCAAAGAGCATGTGCACAGCAAAGGAAAAAAATGAATAAATTGAAAAGGCAACCTATCAAATGGGGAAAGATATTTGCAAAACATATATCCGATAAAGGATTAATATCCCAAATATATGAAGAACTCATACAACTGAATAGAAAAAAGCAAATAATCCATTTTAAAAATGGGTAAAGGACCTAAATAGTCATTTTTCCAAAGAAGACATACAGATGGCCAAAGGTACATGAAAAGGTGCTTATCATCACTAATCATCAGAAAAATGCAAATCAAAACCTCAAGGAGATATCACCTCACACCTGTTAGGATGGCTATTATCAAAAAGACAAGAGGTAATAAATGTTGGTGAGGATGTAGAGAAAAGGGAATACTTTTACACTGTTTATGGGGATACAAATTGGTATAGCCATTACAGAAAACAGTATGGCAGTTCTTCAAAAAAAATTAAGCACAGAGTTACCATATGATCTAGCAATTCCACATCTGGGTATATTCCCAAAAGAATTGAAAGAAGGATTTTGAAGAGGTGTTTTTACACCCATGTTCATAGCAGCATTATTCACAATAGCCAAGATATGAAAACAACCTAAATGTCCTTCAATGGATGAATGGATAAAGAAAATGTGACATATATACATACATATATATATATATATATATATATATATATATATATATATATATATTCCCTTTTCTGTATATCCTCACCAACATGTTATCTCTTGTCTTTTTGAGAATAGCCATCTCATCAGGTGTGAGGTGATATCTCCTTGTCATTTTGATTTGCATTTCTTTGGTGATTAGTGATGCTGAACACGTTTTCATGTACCTTTGGTCATTTGTATGTCTTCTTTTGGAAAAGGTGATACACACACACATATACACACAATGGAATATTATTCAGCCTTAAAAAAGATAATCCTCCCATTAGAAACAATATGGATGGAACTTGAGGGCATTATTCTAAGTGGAATAAGAGAAAAAAAGACAAATATGATATCACTTATATGTGGAATCTAAAAAAGCCAATTTCATAGACACAGAGGATAGGATGGTGATTGTCAGGGGATTGGGGGGAGGGGGGTATATGGGGAGACGTAGGTCAAAGGGTACAAACTTTCAGTTATGAGAAGAATGAACTCTGAGGATCTAACATGCAGCATGGTGTCTATCATTAATGATACGGCACTGTATAACTGAAAGTTGCTGAGAGCAGATCTTAAGGGTTCTTATCCACACACATGAAGAGTTAACTATGTGAGGTGATGAATGTGCTAATTATCTTGGTCTTGGTAATCATTTCACAATGTATGTGTATATATATATATAATGTATATATAAAATCATCACATTGTACACTTAAAAAAATAAATATATATATTTGTCAACTATTCCTCAATAAAGTTGGGGGAAAAATCCCCAAAACCAAAATTGGCTCCAGCTAACTCCTTATTATTTAGTAATGGCTGCCACCCCTGGAGAGGAGTGAATGACACAAAGGGTGCCAATGTGATTTGAAAATTATAAAGCACGTGTTCATTTATTTGTTTCTCAAGTATATTCACTGAATGCCTGTGTCATAGATTCACAGAAGAAAAGACTTAGTGCCTGCAGGTGAGGAATTAATTAGTCTTAGGAGGAGATGGACAACAGTTACAATAAGAGCAGCGTCTGGGAGAAGTAAACGTAAGGGGAGACTACAGGTGCCTCTAGAAGACAGGAAGGACTTCACAGAGATGGCAGGATCTGAGCAAGACTTGAAAGAAAAATAGAATGTTGTCAGTGCCGTGACCAGAGAGAACGTGGCTCTTGTGTTTGTGGAATCACAATTACTTTAGCATCGCTAGAGGTCAGGCAGTAGTTGGTCAGGGGTCTGGGGTGAAACAAGCCCGGTTAGATATGTAGGGGCCAGATCATAAGAGACCTTGTAAGATATACAAAGGAATACACATTTTTTTTAAAACAATCTTTTTTTTGTTGTGGTAAAATACACTTAACGAAAGGTTTAACATCTTACCCATTTTAAGTGTATAGTTCAGTGGTATTAAGTGCATTCATAATGTTGTGCAAGCATTACCACCCCCATCTCCAGAACTCTTTATCCTGCAAAACTGAAACTCTAAACCCGCTAAACAATAACTCCCCACTTGCCCTGCATCCAATCTCTGGCAACCCCCATTCTACTTCCTAGAACGGTGACTTAGACTATTCTAAATACTTCACGTAGGTGGAATCAGAAATGATCTGTCCCCTCTGTGACTGGCTTACTTCGATTAACACATCTTTCATCTATGTTGTAGCACTGTCAGAATTTCCTTCATTTGAAGGCTGAGGAAAATTCCGTCTCATGTTTGTACTACATTTGCTTACCCAGTCACCTGCTGACGAACACTTGCTTCCATATCTTAACTATTGTGAATAATGCTGCTATAAACATGGGTATAAAAATATCTCAAGCTCCTCCTTTCAATTCTTTTGGGTATATATCCAGATGTGGAATTGCTGGATCATATGGTAGTTTTAAAGTTTTTGAGGAACTTCTTTCTTTTATAAATTTCTTTCTTTATTTCTTTATTTTTGGGTGCATTGGGTGTTCGTTGCTGCGCGCGGGCTTTCTCTAGTTGCGGCAAGCAGGGGCTACTCTTCATTGTGGTGCGCGGGCTTCTCATTGCGGTGGCTTCTCTTGTTGCGGAGCACGGGCTCTAGGCGCACAGGCTTCAGTAGTGGTGGCTCGCGGGCTTAGTTGCTCTGCGGCATGTGGGATCTTCACAGACCAGGGCTCGAACCCGTGTCCCCTGTATTGGCAGGCGGATTCTTAACCACTGCGCCACCATGGAAGTCCCTTTGAGGAACGTCTATGCTGTTTTCCGCAGTGGCTGCACCATTTTACATTCCCAGCAACACTGCACAAGGGTAATGGGTATACATTTTAGCCTCATCTGTGAATGGGGTCGAATAAAAAACTAGAATAAAATTATAACATTTATATGTTGTCAGAGGCGGACAGTGGCAGAGTGAAGGACGAATGAGGGAGAGGAATGCTGTGGAGATCTGAGCACTGGGGACGAGGAGAATGTGACTTACGTGAGAGCTCTCTGGACTGTAATTTCCAGGACTGGATATTTAATTGGTGAGTAAAAGAGAATGGGAGGATTCTAAGGTGACTTCAAGGGTTCTAACTCTGATAAATGGTTCGATGGTGCATGGCATGTTGATGTTACTGCCAACGAGAGGCAAAATAGGATGGCAAGTCAGCTTAAAAGGGGGAGGTGAGCTCAGGCTTATAAACGTTGGGTGTGCAGATCCAGTGGGATATCCAGGAAGAAATACCCGGCACACATTTAGATAGCCAAAGGTACAACTCACCATTTTTAACAACATGGTGTTGTTATACATATACACATATATACATGTACATGACTATATATACACGTACATGACTTTCCTTATACATATTCTGAACGAGACTGTAAGCTCTTTGAGGGCAAACTGTCTTGTCAACTGCTATAAATTTCAAACCTACTAAAACATCTAACAAATAACAAGTGGTCAATGATTACCTGTTGGATACATATATGGGCCTGAACACAAGAACAGGGCCTAAGGTGGGTATGAAGCTTTGCAAGTCAGCAAGTAGGTGGCAAATGAAGCTTTTTGTACCAGTTGGGATCACAGCAAGAAGCAAATGGAGTTAGCTGAAGATAATTTAATCCTTTACAAAGGTGTCAGCATGGTTAAAGGAGCCTGAAGCCTTTATCAGAGCCTATAAGGGCTGGAGCCATGGAGTAGGGGAGGTCTGGCGGGAGATATGGTTATAAAGGTAATAACGCCTGCCAGCACTGGGGCACCAAACAGAGAAGGAGAAGGAGAGAAAGATCCTGACCTCCTTTTTGTCCTGCGAGAGGATGCCTCCTATTGGTGGAACCCATTGGAGGGCAGGAAGCTTCAGTGATATAGTCCATAGGGGTCACCTTCTCCATGGAACGTGCACTATAGTTAGAAGCATGCAACAGTAGAGCTACTGGCCCATGGTGAGGCCTCTGCATAGTTCCCAAAGAAGATAATGGTTGGTTGACTTTCTGAACGCTTATTTACAATAATTGGCCTCGGATCTCCATAACCAGACAGCTTCTGCAAATACACTCCCATTCTGGAACTGTCTCCTTTTGACGACAGGAAACACTCCTTCCCGGTCACAGGTGTGAACTTGCCTCTTTCATGTCATCACATCTCTGACTACATCAGATGTGAGCCAAGACAAGGGCGTACCCTTTGATGCTTGACCACCTGGGAGATAAGTACCACATTCCTCCTTCCTTCCAGATGAATTTCTTTTTTAGAACCGACTCTCCCTCCTAGAGGTAAATTCTGATTTCAAACACTCTTTACCCCTGTGCTAGATATACCTTGGGCCAAACTGCTGGGACTTACCTAACACATGGCCAGGACAAGGCACAGGGTGAGACCCAGTTCTGTCCTCTAAATCTCTCCACTCAGGAATGCATGAAAACCCCTTTACAGCACTTTTTCTGGCCCCTCATCCTTTCCAATCCTCTCCCCATATAGTTGACAAGTTACAAGAATTTGAAACCAGGACATCAGAGCATGTTCAGTTTTTGATTGATTATTGAGTTGCTCTCAGCACTCAGAGCAGCTCTCCATATTTTGGGGCCAATAGATGCGAGCCGCCACCCTTCTCTTACACAGCAAGTGAACAATCTCAGGAAAGTCTTCCCTCACATTGTGCCCCTTCCCCGGTAAGCCATTCACTGTTTCAGACATTTCCCTGAGCACAATAACAGAGTCTCTCTGTAATAAGGCAGTTCTTAGGGGGGTTATTGCACCAGATTAGATAGCCACCTCTCACTCTGTTTAATTGTGTAGTTATTCAACACCAAAGAGAAATTTCCTGATCCTCTTTCATATTGATTAAGCATAGCATAATTAAGGGAGAATAAAAGATAGCTGACTTATCCAATTTATATGTTTAATTTTATCCAAACTACACATTCACAATGGTAAGGTAAAACAGAAGAAGAAAGATATGTATGTGTTTACAGATATATACAAAGAAAATGAAAAAAAAAAAAAAGAACAATAATTTGGAGCACCAGGCTTCAGGCTTAACTCATTCTTTCCTCAAGAGCCTATGTAACGAAATAGGATAAGTCATGGATTCAATCACCACGAGCGAGTTTAGAGTGTGTCTCTGGACTCCTCTCCACACTGGGTTTAGATACTGTTTGATTCTCTGCCTGTCCCTTGGAGGGAAGATGCTATTAGATTTCACTCCTCTAAAGATATGCTCCTTCTTTATCACAAATTCCAAGGTTCACTTTTTACCATGACTCCTGGAGCAATGGTAGAATGTCACTTTCAACTATGACGGCTTCTCTGTGTGAATGTCATGTAACAAAGAGGATAAACCAGATCTCACCTCGTGTCCACAGTTGGCTTAGTTTATTATGGACAACAAAACTAAATAGCAGTGGGAGAATTCATTGAGTTGTTGCCTAAAAATTCCTTCTGGGCCAAGGAAAGAAGAGTTGCTGGCATGTTACCTTTTATTTCTTGTTTGTACTTGGCCTTCTCCAGACGACCATGACTTTGCTCTCATTCCCTGGCCACACACCCAGTGGTGGCAGTAAATATGTGTGGGGCATTTTAACATGACCTGAAAACAGTCCCCTCTTTCAGTACTGGGGAATAATAGAAAAACAGGAAGCAGCCCTAAGGCATTTTTCTAAGTCATTTCAGTAAGCAGGGAATTAGTTGCATTGCTTTAGTCAGAAAAGTTTTCTAGGAAATATGTTTAATTGATTTTACTGCTGACAGTTGGGAATCTAAAGCAAAATGACAGCTGTATCATTCGGAACCTTGGAGTTGACCAGCCACACCCAGTAACGTTCTTGATTCCCAAGTGTGATTTGCAGGATGAGAACGCGCATGTCTCTACAGCTTCTGAGATCAACCATCTTCAGAGTAATTGTAGCACAGTTGTTTTTATCAACACACAATTCACCCAATTCCAATTATCAAAATACTTGGGCCACAATATGGTTAGCCCAGATAATTTTAGTCAATTCATATCAAATTGACCTTTAACTAGTGATATGAGGACTCTGTGATCAGCTCCTATGGCAACCAAGAAAAATACAACCAAACTGTGACAGTTGAGCCTTATAAGCATTGTGGTGAAGCTCTGCTTAAAATGCCCATTTGCAGAAAGGCACACATGTTGGCAGTTGGCCATATTAGCCCTGCTCAAGTGCAGAGAATTACATAGTTTCCTTCAAAATCATTCCGACTGCTAGCTCTTTCTTAATTAAAATAAACCCTAACTCAAGTCACATTCACTCCAGCACTCTTTGTTTTTCAGTCAATTAAGTCAGGTTTTTAACACCTAAGTTTTCCACAAATACCTGCTAATGAATTTCATTTTTATTCTGCTTTTCAAAATTCATATAGAAAAGGCGTTTGCACTATTATTAATATCCTTTTCAAAAATAATGTATTTCCGTTCATTCTGAATGGCCATACATTTTCCCCCAAGTTTGGGTGGAATCTTTCTGCGCCTGGATTGTCACACAGGCCAAATAAAATCAATGTATGAATCTACTTCCACAGCTGTTCCAAACATCATCACCATCATTAAACTCCTTACCATGCATTACACATGAGTAAATGATTTCTGAGTAAAGTGAACTTACTTTTAACACATGTAAGCATACTCAAAACCTAAATTTTGTATGCTATTTAAAAACTTAATATGCTATCAAAATGATTTTATATTAAAGTTCTTTTTTTCTGTAAAAAGAGCTATAGCTAATCTTACCGATAAGGTATGCATAAGAATACAGCAATCCTTCTCATGGATAATATTGTTTGGCTGTATTTTGATTGTGTTACTATTATTTTTTTTTGGAGGAAGAGGGAGAGTATATGAAATTTATTTTCAGATTATATCATTTGTTCAGGGTTTTCTATTTCTATTTCTACACTTTCCATATGAAGTATAACACTGTGAAACCAAATGGCTGATTCTGTCTCAGCACCGATAATATTTCACCTAAGATACAGGACAGCTTTTTCTGTCTCTAGGGGCTGATGTGGATGGATCATGAATAATAAACTACCTGGTGGTTCTGAAAGGATGAGTGCTTCTTTCTAGTTCTGCTGCACAACACGGGTTCTCCCATGTGTAGAGGTGAAGCAGGGCCAGAAATGAAAAATCCTAAAGCAGGTGACGTGGAAATTCTCAGCATTCTCTTCTTTAGTCTCCCACAAGCTCAACATCTCTCAGAAATTTCGCCCCTGGCAGCCATTTGACAACCAACAACACATTTGAATCCAAACCTTTGGTAGTTCAATATTTCTCTCATCAGATTCTCCACTCACCACCCTCTCCCCAAATCAGCAAACCACCCTCCACAAACACACCAACGCTTGATGCTGATCCAAATGGAGTCTGTCCTTTCTAGCATTGTAATATTAACGTCGCTTCGATAAACACACAATCCAGAGCAGAAAACCCCGCAAATGCAGAGGGAGAACAGGCTGTATGTCTTAATGATGTCAAATCATAGAATTTCCTGTTCACAGTCAAAGACTCCTAGACTGCCACGTATTTGTGCTACCCGTGATCTGGGCCTACACAGCTAAGATGGACTTTAGAACTCTGGAACCTCAGTTCTCACCTGCAAAGCAGCCTGGCCCTGGGGATAAGAAAAGGTCTACAAAAAACTGTCTAGAAGCAGGACAACACAACCATTCTGAGTGGGTGCATTTTCTAATTTATAAATTGTCTTTTGAGTATAATTCTGCTATTCTCAAGGCAACAAAAGTAATGATGGCTTCACTGGAGCTGACTGGCCTCACTGTACATGGGATTACAGCCACCTCCGTGGAGAGGTACCAGAATTAGAGGATGGCTGTTCTGGAGTCAGGGCTCACAGCAGCCCCCAGTGGGACAGCAAGGCCACAGGGCAAATGGCGAGGGGAGGGGCAACCCCATGCCTGTTTAGGTCACTGAATTTTTACATGACAAACCAGGCCAACTTAGTAAAGCTATTTGAGTATATCAGCAGTGGTTTCCAGAAAGTATTGTTACCACAGATGTTACTGCAAGATAATCAAAAGAACACATCTAATTTGGGGATGTAGAGTACTTATTTCTGTTGCTGATTCTATCATTTGAAGCTTTCAAAGCTGAAGCCTTTCATGATTAAGCACATATTATTCTCCTGGAAGATATTTCTTTTTTGGCAGATAAGATAATGGAACAGATCCACTGTTTGTCAAGAGGAGTTACTATGTCATTAAAAAGCCTTTAACACAATGTTTTTCTCTTTTCCAGGCTGACTGAAAAGATTTGAATGCAAAAGCACAGATATAACAATAACAGTACAAAACCTAAATTGTCCATGGAAAAGCTCAAACCAACTTAAAATTTTCCATTTGCCAAATGCTCTTCAGGCAATTTAAATGTAATTCAAAACAGGCACTCAGTAGCCACAGATGTGTGTTGCCTCAAAATGTTCTTTGTCTTGGTTGCATACATCCAATTTCTTTCTAAAAATTGTCTCCATTACAGCAGGACAAAAAAAAAATACCCAAATTCAATTATGAAATTGATATGATTAAAATCTTTTTTTGCTTATTGGTCCTGGAAAAGTGTTATCTTTTATCTCCAAAAAATCCTTATACTGTTCTTTAAGACTTCAGAACAATGCCAGAAGGGCTTCTTGCAGTGTAATATGAGCTCATCCAATATCTAGAGTTCCGAAATCAAGGAAATGCTCTGAAACACCACTAGCCCGGGGAACAGACACGCAGGGGCTTCTATTTTTTCTCACGTGTACAGCCGAGGCCATCCCAACATTGTGTCCACCAGAGGACAGAGATGCACCTTGAATATCTTTCAGGAGACAGTACTGCTAGGCATCACCCCGGAATGTCTGTTCCCTCAAACATGTCTTTTGATGAATTTACAATTTAGAAGACGCCTGAATAGGAAAAGTTACGAACGATTTCTGGGGACTTTCTGGAGGTGAGTCAAGGCTCCCGATTTGGCATGGACCAAAATATGCTTCTCCAAGACCTTCCTTTGCCATCTCCCATCTAGGCCCACACAGGCACTGTGCTCCACAGAACTCTCTAACCTGAGTTCTCCCCAGAAAAGTGGACTGTTTGGTATGTGGGTGCCACCGGAGAATGATCTAGAAAGGGAGCTGGCTCTTTGGGGCGGATTCTCTCCTGCAGCTTCGGGGTCTATCAGGACAGTAAAGGGCCCCCTGAGCTTGTGAGCCACCTCCTCCTATTTCCCTCACACACACACACACACACACACACACACACTCGGGGAGGGTGGTGATTGAGACCTTGACCTTGACCTTGACCTGGGTGGGACGCTGGCCACCTCGGGGAGCAGGTGTGTGACTTCTCCGAGCCTCCGGGGCTCAGAAGTGGTGTGAGTATCCGCCCTCAGGGCTCGGGAATTAAATGAGTTCCTACCTGCAAAAGCTCAGCCTCAGGCCTGCCCTGCAGGTGCGCTCGGTGCTCCGGGCGGGGAGTGGCGGCTCTGCAACTCGGGGCGCTGGGGATTCCGCTGCGGAAAACGTCTAGCAAAATCCCCATGAAATGTCACAGTGCGCAGTTTCTCCTCTCTCAGCGCCCGTGCAAATAGCACTGTGGTGCCGTGTGATCTGTCGGGGCCAGTGGCGGACAGAAGTCATCAACTCTACCGCACAGCTGTCTGGTGGCCTGCTATCCTCACCACAAAGCCCGGTAACAGTTTCCGCGGGATGAAGACAGAACCTGGGTAATAAAATTAAGTCTAACCGTTTTTTTTTCCTTGGTGTTAGTTTAGCTTCACTTGCTCGCAGGCTGCCGTGTGCCGAGGCCGAGCCGCAGCCTTTCCCACCTGAGTTCCTGGGGCAAAAGGACGGATTCAAGATGGCGGCGGCCGCTGAGGGCAGGGGGGCTGCGCCCGGAGCCTGAGCACAGCGCGTCCTTCCCCCAGGAACCCCGCCCCCTCCCCTCTGACCTACAAAGCAGCCCCGCCCACAGCCAGTCCAGAGAGCCTGTGCTCTATCTAGAGAGCTCTCAGCTGTCCGTTGTTTGATCAAAGAATAAAGCTTTCCTTTGCTTCTGAACCCAACTTGGTCTCGTTCTATTGGTGCCAACGATACCGGGCAGCAGGACCCTTATTGGGCCCCGAGTTTGGAAAGGGTGGGTCACACTGTCTCCCGTTTGGAGCTGGTCTCCTGTTGGGTATGGGAAGTGCATAGATGAAGCAATCCACTCTCTTCCTATGGGACCTCTTTGAAATCGTTGTGTAAACACGCTAATGACATCCCTGACAAATAAGCTAAATGTGTTTTAGGACTGCTTGTGGTAAACAAATCTGGAATCTACGGATATATGGGACATGGCATCCCTGGAACCCCTGGAACCCCTCACAGAAGCTGTGCAACTCTCCGAGCTGGAAAAACTTCCTGCCTGAGACGGTGCTCCTCTTGTGTCAGTGATGCACTTACGTAGCTTACAGATTTCAGATGTTAATGTGACTAGAGGATGCCTGCTATGGCCGGGAAGACCCCAGAGAGCCACGTGAGGGTGACAGACCTCTCTCTGCTTTGTCTGTGACTCACAGTGACCTGTATCCTTGAAATTATTACTAAAGCTTGAGGCTGGACCAGATCTCTGATTCCACGTGCATCTGCCCTAACAGTCTGACCCTGTGTGCTGTCGTGTATGAGCTGTGTGGACACATCGATTCTTTTTTTTTAATTGAAGTATAGTTGATTTATAATGTTGTGTTAGTTTCAGGTGTACAGCACAGTGATTCATATATATATTATTTTTCAGATCCTTTTCCATTATAGGTTATTACCACACATTGAACACTAAAAAGGAGTATAGCGCCTGGTATATAAAAACGTTCCTCCTAATGTTTGTTGAGTAAATGAAAAATGAATGAATGGGGACTTATTCTTATAGTCATAGGAAACTCAACTGAAGACGTTAAAAAAAAATGCAACACTGAAGCGTGACCTTTAGTAGTGGATTTCTGGGCATCACGATTGAAAGGGAGATAAGCAGATCAGGAGGCTTCTGGAACTCTTCAGACCTAGAACCCTGTCTGTTTGGTCTTGTATGGATTTATTGGAGGAGTAAGGTCGGGGGGAAGGGAGGTTGTTGGTTTTTTTAAAGGATATACCAAAATGAAATTTTCTGGATTAAAGTTAATGGATAATTTGCCTGGTTATGCCTTAGCCTGAGCCTGTAAAACATTTGCTCATTGGCCTGAGTGCAAATGACCTTTAAAAGGACACTTTGTGGAAGAAAACAACTTGTTACAGGCATAGAGAGAGCTCTTAGAAGAAATTTTAGGACTTAAAATAAAGCATGATAAAAAAAAAAAGCATGAATCAGTCAAGACCTACTGAACATATTTTGGAATTACAGATTCCTGACAGTGTATAATAAGCCAAATCCTTGTACCAAGATTCCATCTTAGCTTAGAATGGATTCTCCATTCTATGCAGATCAAGGTTGGCATCAATGAATGGGTTATTGTTGTTCTTACTGGAATAGACTTGGGGGGAGATAAAACTGTCACATCTGTTCTTTTCTAAAGTCCTGTGTACTTTCTACCTGACAGAGTAGAACATGCATGATACTTTCAAGCTTTTAGGCTGCAAGAGAGAGGTCCACCACAGACCTCACTGAGGATTGATTAAAGGTTTATGATGTTATATTTGGCACTGCAAGGAAACCAAAGCTAAATTGATAAAGTTCTTTATAATAGACTTAAGCAAAGCAATGGAAAACCCCCGAAGAAGAAAACTCCATCACTGTAAGTTATGTTCACATCTGTTTTGTTCACCTTTGTATTGTAGCTTTATTGTCTGGCAGAGGACTTGATATATAATTAAGATTCAATAAATATTTGTTGAATTAATGTATAGAATTAATTTACTCTATTTTCTTAAACTTCAAAATGTTTGTGATCATCAGAAACTTGCTCCATCCAGTTATTCTTTCGGTCCTTGAGCCCTATGATGTGAGGGCAAAAATGAGAAGGCACATTTGTTTGCTATTAGTGCTGTATTTGTGAAATTTTCTACAAGAGCACACAGAATTCTGGGCTGCGCTGTGGGAGCTACAGGCTAGCTAACTTCAGAGTAAGATATTTAAGGCAAGCAATCTTATAATTATGTCAGCAAAGATTTGTAAATAGAAAAGAGCTACAGCCTGCCAAAGTATTTTTAAGGAGAGACATACTGTCGATTTGTTCCACATTTAACAACTAATATAAACAAGAAAATTCCTGCCTGTTGTCATGTGTCAGACATTCTGTCCTTTAGAATAACTGCAACTTCTTTGGAAAACACATCTGGTTTCTGAGCCCAGCCCTGTCCATCAATAAAGCAGATGGTTTTGAAAGAGAGAGATCAGAAGGCAGGACCATGGATTAAGCTCAGGCAGTTTTCCAAGTAGAATTTCCTTCTCGATAAGTGAAAGCTTGGGATCTTCCTTGAATATTGAAACTCCATTTCGTGAGTTTATAATGTGCTATGGAATATTAAAATTTAGAAATAGGAGTGATGGTGTAAACACAGAATTCACTGTCCACCTTTAAATCCTTAAATTCACAATTCTGGTTGCTTAATCTGTAATGATAGCAGTGTGCTAGAGGACAAGGAAAAGTGTCACAAAAATGCATAGGTCAATAGGGAGGGTGGGAGGGAGATGCAAGAGGGAGGAGATATGGGGACATATGTATACGTAGAGCTGATTCACTTTGTTATACAGCAGAAACTAACACACCATTGTAAAGCAATTATATTCCAATAAAGATGTTAAAAAATGCATAGGTCAAAATTTACACTTGGGTTCCATCTTTAGGTAAATGGCTAAACATTTCTGGTCTTAGTATCCTCACCTTCAAAGTAAAAGATTAGGCAGGTGATTCCCAAGGCTCCCATTAGTCTTAGAATTCTATGGCTCATACATACCCTGATAGAGTTCTGAACTGGTACACCCTTTCTGAAAGACTACACATATCAAATATATCAAAGCCCTAAAAATGATAACATATTTTGACTACACAATTCCACTTTCATACATACACCCCAAGGAAATAAGTGGACATGTGCAAATTTGTTTGTAAAAGGTTGTTTATTGCAGAGTAGTTTACAATAAAAAAGTTTGGAAGCCATAAAAATATTCATCCAGAGATAATAAGTATATAAATGTATTATGGTATATCCAGAAGCTTGAAAAAACAAAAAAAGATTTCTATATCATTCTCAGCAACATTTTATTCTTACTAAATAGCATGACCAGAAAAAAAAAAAAAAGCCAAAGTACCATGGACGATAAGTATTTGGGAAATGACATTCATAGTGAGAGCCTATGAGTAAAAATTTGGCTCTGGGCTTTCGGACATTCTCCACCCCTGGAACTCTAGCAAAGGGGCCATTGGAGTAGGACCCTGCTCTAGTTGTTACATGTTAGGATTCCGTGTTGAGGCAGGAATATAGGGAAGGAACTATGGCCTCTCATGAGATTCACTCACTGGGCTGCCATTAATGCTTGGGAGTGGCCTGGGTAAAATTGGAGATTCAGGTAAGCATAGCATGGTATCTAAAAAACCCCATGTTAAGTCACAGTTTCTGTCAATAACCAGCACCGAAGGATCCAGGTGTGTCTTCTTAGGTGGACAGAGCAAAGACCATGATCGGATCCAGTTAGGGGTTCAGGAAAGAAGTACAACTAGAGAGGTCTGTCGATTGGTAGCAGGGGTCAAAGACGGGTGGGATTCAGGAAGAAGGGAGAAGTTGCCAGGGTGGGGGAGGAGGTCAGAGGAAGATGGGTCACTATATTATTTCCTGAGACTGGGGCACACAGGGTAGAGAGGTGTGTGGGAAGCTGACTTCGGAAATCAAGCCTAAAGCCATCTTCTCAGGACAGGTAAGGGGGGAAGTGAGTGACAACTCAGGCTCAACTCAGAAACCTACATTAGCTGGGTCCTCAGCCCTAGGTGGTTTAACGGAGAGGGCAACTCCAAGCTGGGGCCCAGTTAGAAGGTCTCATGGATGGGGAGGCCTGGTAGGCCAGGGTGGAGCTATGAGAGAAGGTGGTGATGCTATGATCCTGGAGTGTGGTCCCTGTGATCTTTGCCACCATTATCATGATGCTCCAGGCTTGCTAATTTCATACCAGTCAGTCTGGGCAGAAACCAATCCAAGGACAAAAATGGAGCCAAGCAAGAGCTGGTGAGATGGTGAATTTGATGGCCCATTTTTCAATACCACCATGTTTTTCAGTTCAGTGAGGTTTCTCATTTTACAGTTGTCCTTGGGCCATCGTGTAGCAGCCGTGTGTCTTTGTAGGTATCTACCGAATGGACTTCCTTCCACAGTCCACTGATTGCTTAATTCAACAGGCATCTGTTGAATACCTACCATGTGCCGTGGACTGGACGAGAAGCAGAAATGAGTCTCACGTAGCTCTTATCCATGAGGTGCTCTCTCTACTCCATAAATGACGGGGTGACTGTAAGCTTCTGGATATCAGGGACCATCTTTTCCTCTGTGTTCCCACACGATCGGTGCAGAGCCAACTCTTCATCCCACACATCGTCTCATCTACCACTTCTCATGTTCACCGAGACAGAGACCTAAGAAGCTTAAATATGTGGCCCAGCACGATAACAAATGCTAACAATTACACAGCACTTGTGATAAGCTGGGCCCTTTCCTAAAATTTCATGTTATTAAATCACAACAACCCCACGAGGCAAAGTACTTTTATTATTCCTGCAATTTGCTCAAGGTCACAGTTACCAAGTGGGAAGCTGGGCTTTGAACCCAAACTGCCCCATTTCAGAGTACAAGCACTTAACAATTAAGTCATGTCTCATTGGTGGTGGGTGAAAGAAGGGTATAGTCTCTACCACTGAGGAATTTATAATCTGCTTGGGGACGACAAGGCTGAATTGCTAAGATCAACAGTGGCTGACAGAGCACTGAACGTGTGTTCAGACTGCAGAAGCAGAAGGTGAGTTCAGTAGCAGGGAAAGGATTATTGGAGAGTGTGTTGGAAAGTGAATAGGTTTGGGGAGATAAAAGTGCGAGAGGAGGGCTTCCCTGGTGGCGCAGTGGTTGAGAGTCCGCCTGCCGATGCAGGGGACGCGGGTTCGTGCCCCGGCCTGGGAGGATCCCACGTGCCGCGGAGCGGCTGGGCCCGTGAGCCGTGGCCGCTGAGCCTGCGCGTCCGGAGCCTGTGCTCCGCAACGGGAGAGGCCACAGCGGTGAGAGACCCACGTACCGCAAAAAAAAAAAAAAAAAAAAAATGCAAGGGGAGGTTGCTGGGTGAAATGGTAGTCAAGTGCGTGTGGGGTACACTGCTCAGCGCCCTCTACAGGCCAATACTAGGTACCAGGCACTGGGTCCCAGAGGAGGGTGCAGGCAGTTAGGAGGTGGTTTCTCTTTTTTTGCCCTTGAGGACAAAAATATTTCAGACGAACATCTTTTATTCATGCAGTCCTATGTCTGAAAAGCTAAAAGTAACCTACAGGGTCTTATCAATTTTAGAGAAGAAAATCTTTTCTGCCGAATTTTCATAAACTGGTAGGATTATTAACATTTTTAAATATTTGGGTTTAAAAAATAGAGTTGCTGTCCGTAATATGCTCTCTCTCTCTCTCTCTCTCTCTCTCTATATATATATATATATATATATTTAATTTTTATTGGTGTATGGTTGATTTACAATGTTGTGTTAGTTTCAGGGGTACAGCAAAGTGATTCAGTTATACATATACATGTATCTTTTTCAAATTCTTTTCCTATATAGGTTATTACAGAATATTGAGCAGAGTTCCCTGTGCTGTACAGTAGGTCCTTGGTTATCCTTTCTAAATACAGCCGTGTGGACATGTCAATCCCAATCTTCCAATTTATGCCTCCCCACCTTACCTCCTGGTAACCATAAGTACACTTTCTACATCTGTGACTCTATTACTGTTTTGTAGCTATGTTCATTTGTACCTGTTTCTTTTAACTGTTGAATAATTTCGAACAGATAAAAAAAATTTGCTCAATACCTTTTTTTTATCTGTACAAATTTATTCAACAGTCAGGACCAAAGTAATTACTACCACTGGGGCTTACTTATTAAAAACATATTCAAAGTTGATCTCTCCTTTATTTTAAACATAAATAAGAGCCACTAAGCAGTTGTGTGAAAGGAAGATAAAGTCTGTGTTGTGATGACGCCAAAGCATTCAGTCAGTGTGATTCACTGAGGGGAAAATAGGCCAATGCTGGTTTATCACAGTAAAACAGAAGGAAAAAAAAGAACGTTATAAAGTATGTCCCACATGCCAGAATTTCTGTTAATGTTTCATGCACTGCCTACTTTCATAGTCACAAAATTTCTATGAGGAGATTCATGTCCCTATTGTACAGATGAGAAAAGTGAGGTTTTGAAAGGTTATTTTCTCCAAATCACATGTGTGATAATGAGAACACAGTCTTGAACCCAGCTTTCTGCTTCATTGCCTCCACACTCCTAAAAACCACAGTTGGCTCAGTCCCAGATGCAGACTGGTGTGACTCCCTGTAACACGATGGCTGCCCTCCAGGTCAACACTGAGGCCCCGGGGTTCCCTCCAGACCCTCCTTCTGCTGTGCAGACAGGAGTGTTTCCAGGTAGTGAGTGAACGTGTGGTGTGTGGATTGTAACACTTGGCAGATTGACTGTAATTTTTAGTATTCTCCTTGCACTCTTGCTGTCATCCCCGGATGTTTAACAGCTTACTCAAAGTTACAGAAAGAAAACCAAGCACTTGCTCTTCAGCCAGACCTCTGCCTTCTCCTCTGTTGGACTATTCCACTGGATCTAAGTCAAGCTTATTTTCAAGATGTGGCCTGCAGACAAACAGGCCTAACTGGAAGGACATCTCCAATTCCTCTAATTCCTCTAGTAAGAGAGAAGGTGCCTGTATGTGTTAAGAGCTGGAAGTGAGGGGGCTTCCCTGGTGACTCAGTGGTTAAGAGTCCACCTGCCAATTCAGGGTACACGGGTTCAATCCCTGGTCCGGGAAGATCCCACATGCCGTGGAGCAACTAAGCCCGTGAGCCACAATTACTGAGCCTGCGAGCCACAACTACTGAAGTCCGTGTGCCTAGAGCCTGTGCTCCACAACAAGAAAAGCCACTGCAATGAGAAGCCCGCGCACCACAACGAAGAGTAGCCCCCGCTCGCCTCAACTACAGAAAGCCCGCGCGCAGCAACGAAGACCCAACGCAGCCAAAAATAAATAAATAAATAAATTTATTTTTAAAAAAGGAAAAGAGTTGGAAGTGAGGGAAA
>NW_006790942.1:6422831-6428823 GCF_000442215.2 Lipotes vexillifer
AAGAAAAAGAGTGGGAAGTGAGGGAAAGAGGCATCCTGTCTGGTTGGCTAAGTGCTATGCCCCAGCCCTGTAAGTCTGCTCCCAGCCACAGGGCTCTGTAAATTCAGAGTTCTTGGAAATTTTGTTGTGTTTGATTTGGCCATGTGTGTTTTGATACCTTGGAAAAGAGGACATCTTGGACATGAGAAATAGGAGAGATTGATGGTAAAAGGAAAGAGTAAGTTGGGATATTCATTAGGCTTCAAAATGAAAGGCTCACCCAGAGTAGCTCGAGATGCTTTAGCAGTTCTTTCTAAAGAGAACTTCTACTTATGACAAAACATTGCAGGGAAAAAAAAGCATATATATGTATTTATTAAAAATATATATTTCAGGGAATTCCCTGGTGGTCCAGTGGTTAGGACTTGGCACTTTCACACTTTCACTGATGTGGCCCCGTGTTTGATCCCTGGTTGGGGAACTAAGATCCTGTAAGCCACACGGTTTGACCCCCCCCAAAAATTACATATATATTTATTTATTTATTTCAGTGTACACACACTTCCATTCCTAGGGGGTATTTTGAAACTTGGTGCTCTAATAGCCAGTCTGCCAGGGTTTAGATCCTGGTGACTCTAAATAGATCAAACAAATAGTAAATTTTATCTCCTAGTTACACTTTCTAAGTATCAGCTTCTTTATATGTCAAATGGAAACAGTAATAGTACCTACCTCATATTTTTTTAAGAGTTAAATTTTTAAAAATCCATGTGTACAAATGCTTAGCACAGTGCCTTATTGATTAGCCAATAGTAAAAAAAATACATAATAAATGAAGTCATCATTAATATTATATTGTGACCATTAAAAAATGGATATAAGATATCTTGATCCCTTAGTAAATGAGATCCTAGATCTCTAAACCCAGAGTGACTGTACCCGGGTGTGTCCCTTGCCTTTATGATCTAGGCTTGGGAACTCTACGGGCCTAGTCTGTGTCCATTGTGATTCTTCTGGTAGCTAACATCCCTTGGTTGGGGCCCAAAGCACATGAGTTAGCTGAATTTTATATGACAAGTCTAAGGCACCCTTTTTGGTATTCATATACCATGCTCTCAGGCTAGTTTTAAAATCTTTTATTTTGACTTTACTTTTTTTCTTTTTAAATAACTTTATCCACTGTTATAGAACAGATGGAAACGATTTGATCATAAAATCATCACTGCTAAATAGCCTATCTTTTTATGCACGATATGATCACCTTGAGAAACTGAACTGACCTCACATTTTGGGCTTACATCTGCTTTTCCCACACTGTGTCAACTTAATCATGACAAAACCCACAAAACCTCCCTTATCTCAGGGAAGTGGCCGATGTTAATTATACAGGTTTATCTTCTTTTAACCATGGTCTAGGAGAGTAGTTTTGCTACTTTTATCACAGCTCTGATATTACAAGAAATGGAAAATTCATGCCTGCAAATATTGTTTATGAATATGGGGCAGGTCTAGATGCATCTTTTATGAACCTGGAACATTTGGCTTTGCATCTGGTAGCGTGGAGAATAACACATTCAGCCCTGCACTGTGGGAGACGTCCAGATTACTTTATTATTACAATGGTTTCGATAACTCTATTGACTTTTCAGGCATCTGTGTCCTCATAAACGGTTCAAACCTCACTGATAGCATTTTATTTCTATGACTTTTGAGAAGTTAGAGATCATTTGAGCTAGTTGGGTTTCTAAAAACATATGGGAACTAAATGCAAGTAAAGCCTTAGAAGCCAAATTTGTTAGTGCTTTATTTCACTGTTGCTACCCTTTTAAGAGACGACTCAGCTATGGAGAGCCTGCGATGGCTGCCATCAAGTCCAAGGCTTCCCTTTGGAACACATCACTGGCTCACTCTCTGTTGGTCTCAAGTCACCTCTTGATTTCTGGTGGGATAAATGTAACTCTTCTGTAGAACTTAATGCATAAATTGATTAACCCACATTAGTCTTCCGTATTTTTATAAGGAGCTCATAATTATATCTAACATTTATGTTCCCCAAGTATCTTTGAAATCTCCTGTCTACTTTCAATCTTGCCCAGGCTACTCTATTGTTTGAAAGGATTGGATAGAAAAAGATGACTTGGCTTTTAGTACAAAAGCCACCAGAGAGCCTTTGGAACATTCATTTGTGCACTTGTGTCTTTTGACACTCACTCAGTAGGTGAACTTATGCAGAAGAGAGCCGTGTCTAATGGGACTGTCTGATTCTATTTATTTTTTGTTATCATCTTGCAGGGCTGTTTTTGGCATGCAGTCATTTAAGTCGCCAGTCTCCAAAAAACTGGGTAATGCCATGCGGATAATTTCAAGTTTGCCCTAAACACCCAAACACTGACATTTTCTATGTGCTAACTTGGGTTTTTGTCTTTGAGAACAACTAGAAAGCTAAAGGAGAAGTGCCTCTCTTCTAATCTAGTAATTTAAATGTCTTTAGGTTTTATTTAGTTTTATTCTTTAACATTGATTTAAATATATTTGGGTTTTATTTCATTTCATTACTATTTATGCAATTTTTACTCCTTGCCAAAAAAGAGTTTTGCACATTTTGATTTAGGTCTTGATGTGTGTGTGTTTCGTACAAGCCAAATAATAACAATTTCATGTGTGTCTTTGGCTGAGAACCAGAAAACAGACATTTGTCTCAGGATCCTGGATTCCATTTTCTGGAGCCCCAAAGAACTCCCCTTGAAACAACTGTCTGGAAGCTTTTTGATCTTATAATGTTATTGATAAAATATTTAATCAGCACCCCAATATATTTTTACATACTTGTCATCTAACAGTTTCTAAGTTGGCTTAGAGATGCTGAAATGCCCTTCCCAGGGCCCGCAAGGCTGTACGTGCTCTGGCCCTTGCTTCTGCTCAGCCCTCCTTGTTGAGTGAGTGAATTCATGCACCTGTCACTGTAGTCATAGAGCACTTGTATTATAATCACAGACAAAAGCTAAAAAGATGATGTAACCACAGTGAGGTACCACCTCATAGCCATTGTGATTTTCTGCTTTTCTCATAGCAGCCGACCTAAGTGCTAGTGAGGATGTAGAGAAGTTGGAACCTTTGTGCCCTGCTGGGGGAAGTGTACATGGTGCAGCTGACAGGGAAAACAGTCTGAGGTTCCTCCAAAAATTACAAGTAGCATGACCATACGATCTAGCAATTCCACTCCTGGATACATGTTCAAAAGAATCGAAAGCAAGGACTCAGACATTTGTACATCCATATTCATAGCAGGATTATTCATAATAGCCAAGAGGTGAAAGCAACCCAAGTGTCCATCAGTGGATGGACAAACAAAATGCGGTAGATACATACAATGGAATATTACTCAGCCTTTAAAAAGAAGGCAACTCTGACACATACCACAACATGGATGAACCTGGAGGACAATATATTAAATGAAATAAGCCAATCACAAGAAGACGAATACCATTATGATTCCACTTATATGAGGTGCCTAGAATATCAAGTTTATAGAAATGGAAAGTAGAAGTTTCCTTGTCGGTAGCTGGGGGGAGGGGAGAATGGGGAGGGAGTTGTTGAATAGACAGAGTTTCAGTTTTCTAAGACGGAAAACTTCTGGTGATTGGTTGCACAACAATGTAAAAATATGTAACACTGCTGAACTGTATACTTACAAATGGTTAAAATGGTATATTTTATATTACACGCATTTTATCATCATAACAAAATATAAAATATTCAAGTTCTTAATATTTAAGATATTAAATATTTAGATCTTAAAAATCTAATATTTTTTCCTGCCTCCAGTGGATGAGTTTTACTTTCCTCAGTCTGGAGGCCATTGGATTTACAGCGTGTCCACAGTCAGTTTGTGATGGACACACAGCCGCACCCCCAGTTCCCTGCAAGAAGGATGGGCTGCCCAGCTGTGGGGAGTGTGCTCAGTGAACAGTGTGCTGTCAGCCACCCTGGGACCTGCCTGCTGTGGACAGCCACCTGGCTGGGGTGATGTCCTTCCTGGGGCATCGGTGACTGATTGTGACTGGTGGGGAAAGCCTGGCCCTTTCAGCTGGATGTGGGTCACTGGCCGTCAGCCCCCGTTCCAGACTCTCCCGTACTGTGGCCAAGGCTTCTTCGTCCAGCCTGCTTGTGGTTCTAGTTCTTTCTCTGACCAAATCTACTTCCACTTCCTTCCTTTCACAGGTGTGGATTTGCACCCAAACTCCATCTCAGCATCTGATTCTGGAAAAGTGAACTTGCAACACACATCAAGATGCTATTAAGGATGGGAGGGGGCTTGGAGGAGGGATGGATCGGGAGTTTGGGATTAGTAGATGCAAACTACTATATATAGGATGGATAAACAACAAGCTCCTGTAGAGCACAGGGAACTATATTCAATGTCCTGTGATAAACCATAATGGAAAAGAATATAAAAGAGAATGTCTATCTGCATAACAATCACTTTGCTGTACAGCAGAAATTAACACAACTTTGTAAGTCAACTATACTTAAAAAAAAAGATACTATTAAGGTTAATGTAACCCGATTCTTTAATTTCTGAACACGAGTGAACAAATTTTTAAGTTACTTAGCGAAATGATGAAGGCCATTACATTTGAAGAATAAAACAAGTTGGAGTTCTGAACAAATTAAGGCCTTTTCTGATTAAGAAACACACACACATGAACCAAACTAACATTAAAAATGCCACAAAATGAATACGAACCTTTGCTCTGTTGAAGTTGCAGTGTTTGTAGTTCACATAAACCTATTTTATACAAAGCAGGTGTGATCAGACATTAATATTTGTATGCTTCTCCCAGGAGCATCCTCCCACATTGTAAACGTAGACAGTGATCAACAGGTTTGAAAGAAGAGTTACACATAAATATCCTAAGACAATAAATAGGTTAATCCATCATCAGGCTAGTTCATAGTTATGGGGAGCGTAAGACAAAATGTGCAGGAAGGCCAAGGTGGGTGCTACCAGGTAAATGAATAGTTACCCTTTAAATATAGTTATTCCCTTTTGAGTAATTAGAGCTGTATCTCTGGTCCTTCTCTCTGCCTCTGTGAAAGCCCATGGAATCTCAGAATTTCTATGAGAAATTCCACACATTTGAGGAATCTTTCCAAACATTACAGTCTCTGCAAATGTGTTTTGTGCTCAAATATAATTTAATTTCTACCTCACTTTGGCTTTACTTATCTGGATCTTCTAGGACCTTCCATAGTAGAACATTCTTAAACATAAACATATTTAAAACCTTCAAAAACAGAAGTCAATTGTTTGTGATCACCGAAGAAAGAAGAGATGTGAAATGGTTTGTGACAACCGAATTAATTCTATTTCCACTTGGCCATGGAAGGAGCTTTTAAAGCTCAGCCTCCCAGGTTTTCTAAACTGTGATAATGATATTCACTCAGCGTGCCACATGTACTTTACTAGGGTCATCTCAGTATTTCTTCAAAACAGCCTGCAAAGAAGGAATCATTGTCATATGCATTTTACAGTAAGGAACACACAGCTTGGAGGATTTAAACAACTTGCCTAAAGCTATAGGGGAAGGAAGTGAAAGAAACAGGAGGGAACCTAAGGGGCTGGCTTGAGAATTGGAGATCATAATGGCCCTGCCTGTTACAAGTGAATGTAACCAGCCAGTTCAATTAACTGTTTAATTGATGGTTTACATTGTGTGAACTGGTATTTTAATGAAATGTTCTGAATCATGGAATTGTATTACTTTGGACCGATAGACTTTTAGTTAAAAAGCTACAAGACACGGGCTTCCCTGGTGGCGCAGTGCTTGAGAGTCCGCCTGCCGATGCAGGAGACGCGGGTTCGTGCCCCGTTTCGGGAAGATCCCACATGCCGCGGAGCGGCTGGGCCCGTGAGCCATGGCCGCTGAGCCTGCGCGTCCGGAGCCTGTGCTCTGCAAATGGGAGAGGCCACAACAGTGAGAGGCCCGCATAACGCAAGAAAAAAAAAAAA
>NW_006790942.1:6428932-6453832 GCF_000442215.2 Lipotes vexillifer
AGAAGCCCCAAAAACGCAAAAAAAAAAAAAAAAAAAAAAAAAAAAAAAGCTACAAGACACTTCAATCAATTTAAGATCTTTTTCCTTTAAAAATAAATGTTGCAGCCTTATTTAAGGAAAAAAATATCCAGACCAGTTGTTGTAAATGAATTGCTTTTTGGATGACTCACCTAAAGGAGAGAGGAGTGAGACATCAAATGATACATGTGATCATCTAATCTCATCTACTAGGGAGAGAATGATTCTAATTTCCTGAACTTTGAAGTTTACCCAACTGGTTGCCAGAAACGTCACTGTGGAGCACAGAAATGGCAAATACATACCATCTGTCCTGCCTGTCCTCCCTGCTATGCCTGTGGCAGACAGTACTAATAGATCACAGCACCCACGGAGCCCAGATGTGGTCAGGAATCTGTTTCAGCAGAGTCCACAGAAACCCAACGACTGGAAAAAATTTTAGTCAGAGCAAAACTTTTAGTTCTCTAGGGACTGAAAAAGGGAGTCCCTTGAGAGACTGAAAAAGGGAGTCCCTTGAGAGACTGGAAAAAGGGAGTTCAAGGTGCAGCTCTGGGTCTATGAGGCATTTCTAATAAGTGATTTTTTTCAACACCCCTGAACAGTCCCAGCTTCCTCTTCTAATCAGGCATTTAAGGAAGAGAGGTTTTAGGAAAGGGCTATTCTCTCCCCTTCCCTTGAGTCCTTGTTAGGCAACTGGAAAATTAAATGATAATACAATCTCACTTAGATTGACAGAAGCTAAATATATTGGTCTTCTGGCCAATACATTTGCAATGGTAAAGGATATTTTATCTGTCATTCAGATTTTATGAACATTTATGTCCTGGACATGCTAGGTGATTTCAGAATCACTGGCTCTTGGAAACACACAATTACACTGTTGGTTTCTTCATAGAACTCTACAGGCTAACAGGGACAGTTACTTTGAAACAAACTTTTTGGCAAACCTCAGGTAACAACTCACCAGAGGTCCCTTTGCTTATGAGTAGGAATGGACTGTGGCTTACAACTAAATAGAAATAAATGTTCTCAGCAGGGAAGAGTCATTACCAATTTAATGAACCAGAGTTCTGTTTATAGCTCTGTGAAGGATCATAATGTGTAAATCTAAATGAAACACCATGGCTTTGATTTCAAGTGTTAATATGTGAAATATTACTCTCTTCCTAACTTTATAAGTAAAATGTATAAAATTTGAATGTGTCTATCAAGTTTACTGACAGGCAGTACACAATGAGAGACCCCAACAGAAATGCAAACAGGGCTCTAAACAGTGACATTGCAGGATCTGGGGTCCACGTGAATCAGTAATGTTTCATCTGTTATAGGGTTGATGGCTTTAATTAGCAAATTACATTTAAACATACATTTATATACACTTGAATATGACACATCTTTTAAGTTGTAAATCAAAGTAATGAAAATGTCCTTTGAGATTGACTGGAAAGTCTCTTCTCAGAGTTCCTTCTATAGGACTCTTCATCAACCCTCATTATTTGTGGCATTTTCCATTGACTGTAAACTCCCACACATGGGGAAATGCCGGCCCTGTCCACTGCTGTCCTCTCAGAGCCTAGTTCCATGCCTGGTCCATACTTGGTGCTCAAGAAATATTTGTTGGATAAATGAACAAATGACTTTTCGAAAAGTCTAGTAATTGAACAAAGGCTCTTGTTTAAGGACTTCTTTTCTCATAATTAACGAGTTTAAGTTCCTGAACAGTTCATTTTTTTAATTAGTAAATTCACCTGTCTGATATCCAGGGGAGTTCTGCTTCAGGTGAACTGAATCAGCTGTCTTGAACTGGGACCCAAGTACTTTTGGGGATGGGAAAGATTTTCCAGGCGGTCCACAGACAAAAGCACTTTAAGGGAATAACATTTGGATGTTGGATTTCCACATACGCTCTTTCTCCTAAAATTAATTTTCCTGAGAACACACATGCAAATCACCTCCATGGTCATTATCATGTTCCTTCCACTTTATAAAAGAAAAGCATGCTCTCACTCAGTGTGAATCCTGCCTAGAGTGGAGAAACTCTTGTGATGGTAAAACCTATGATCCAAACCTTAGGGGCATTTCTGAGAGTGAAAGTATGCTCTATACATAATTAACTTGGGACAATTAACATTGACAAAGGTGTTTTGAAGATAACACAATTAAAATTCCCAACCCCCCTCTGAGAATACTGGGCTAAAGGTACCACTTAGTGAAAGAGTAGCAGGTAAATTAAGAATCACTTATTGTATATTTGGTAACATTTTTCAGGTATTCTTCCCAGATATTGATAAAGCAAACAAATATAATGAGCTAGTGGTTTCCAAACCTTTGTTAGAAAAAAGGATGATGTAATTTAGTTGTCAGTGGATAGATCAAAAGAGATGTGCAAACACGTTTATAGCAGCATTATTCATAATAGTCCAAAGAGTAGTTAACCTAGAGCTCCATCAACAGTAGGACAGATAAATAAATGGTGACATAGGGATACAATGGAATCCTACATAGCAATGAAAAAGAACTATTGCTACATACAACATGGATGACTGCTGGGTTGCAGTTGCAGGCCTGAAAGCTTTGTGTTGTCCAGCCTTGAGACTGAAGAGAGAGCCCGGAGACAGCGACAGAGACAGAGACAGGCTTGCTGGACGGGGGACCTTACACAGTCTTGGAGCGACACCCTACCGCTTACAGCAGATGGCAGGCAGGCAGGCGCACGGGCAGGCGGGCGGGCAGGTCATGGCAGCAATCTTCACTACTCGGGGGAGGAGTATGGGGAATTGACGTCAGATGGACTCAGTTACCAGAGACTAATTAAGCCCTATAATTAAGAGGATTGGATAGTCATGTGAGTCAAGCAGTGCCTGGTTGAGCAGGGAATCTACAGAGAGAGAGAGAACAGTCATCTTGAGTGGCCTGACCACACAATGACTTTCACAGACACAATTTCAGAGGGTACATACTCTATGATTCCAATTTTATGAAGTTCATCAACAGACAAAACTGGTTTGCGGTGTTAGAGATGAAAATAATGCTACCTTTGGGTGCATTATAGGCTAGCAGGGGGCATAAGAGAGACCTCAGGATAGATGGAAATGTTCTGTATCTTGATCTGGGCAGTGGTTACATGGGTCTGTCTGTATTTAAAATTTCACTGAACTGTGCCCTTGAGATTTGTAAACCTTATTGAAGTTATACATTTACAAGAAAGAAAAAGAAATGGATTTATCTGATCAATAAAGGTGTGCTTAAATACAATGCTAGGTGCCGCTGTTACAATAATGAAGTCTACAGATAGGATAAACATACCCTAGTTAAGTCCTTCTTTTGCCATAATTACTAACACCTACTTGCATTCCCCAAAATGTGCTGGTTTGGGTGATAAATTACACTACTGCCCTATGTTCCAGTTACCTATCACTATGTAACAAATCACTCCCCAAACTTAGTGGCTTAAAATAACAATAATTTTAATATACTTCCTGATACTGTAGGTCAGGAATTCATGTAGGGCTCAGCTGGGCAATTCTTTTACCTCTGTTTGCCTTGAGCGCAGCCCTTTGTGGTGCTCGACTGGCAGACAGGTTCAAGAAGGCTCTACTCACAGGCTCTAGCGTTTGGTGGGGAAGCTGGGAGGCTGGGGTCAGCTGGGATGATTGACTGGAGTTCTCCATGTGGCCTCTCCAGAGGGTGGTCTCAGGGTAGTCAAACCTCTAATGTGGTGCCTGGCCAGCTGGAAGCCACATGGGCTTTTATGACCTGGCCTTGGGAGTCACATAGTGTCTCTTCTGACTCACTCTGCTCACGTTCGAGAGGAACAGACGTAGGCCCCATCTCCCGTGGAAGGAAGTCAGAGAATTTGCAGCCATTTTTTAAAAACCACAATGCCAAACTCATAGACAGGATCCAAGGAGACTTACCAATTCCACATCTCAACATCTTGTGCGTCCTTTCCCCTTCTCCATCTTTAGTGTGACTTCATTAGCTTGGATTCTCAGTCTCTCATCTGTACCATTAGATGATGCCCTCAGTTGGTCTCTTGTTCCTGGCTTCTCTCCCCTCCATTTGATCTTGCTGGATGTTAACTAATATTCAATTTTGTGTCTGTCAAGATTTGCTAAAAAAAAATTTATAACAAATCCCTCTTTATTTACTAACTAAAATCCAAGCTCCTTTGCCGGCCATCAAGGCCCTTTATCACCTAGTGCTACCCTAACTTCCAAACTCATCTTCCATAGGCCCTTTCATGTGCTTGAACATTCAGCAAACATCCCTTTTTAATTTCTCCCCTGCAGTACCCACCCTTCACTGCCTCAGTATGAACTCACAGAGTTTCTTCTGTCTGAAACGTGTGTCTTCATCAGCCTTCCCACCCCTCCCCACTCCCTCCACCCTCACCCAAATCTCACAGTTCTGTACGGTTCTGAGGAAACGCTTCCTCCGTGATGCTTAGTTCATCCAGCAAACATTTATGGCAGGGCTTTTTGTCAGGCTCTGTTTTAGGCTCTGGAAACACAGGGGGACAGGCAGACAAGGTCCCCAACCTCACAGAGTTTACCAGTCCTTATTTGGAAGTAATCTTGTCCCTTGATGTCTCATGAAAATTCATTGGTTCTTTTCTTATGCTACTTTTGGAGGTGGTGTAAATGGAGTAGCTAAACAGTAAGGTCCTGAAACTGTGTGAACTTGAGAAAGTTTCTGACCTTCTCTGGGCCTCAGTTTTCTTTTCTGTAAAGTAGGGATACTAACTGTACCTGTCACATAGTTGCCATAAAGTTCAAACATGTGATTAAATATAAAACACCTAGAATAGAGTTTGGTAAACAGTAAAACTTAAATAAGCTTTAGTAATTATTATCATCATTATCGTTCTCAGTTTTATATATATATATATATTTCCTCTTCTCCTGCCCCATTAGATTATAAACTTACTTTTTTGAAAGTGGGTAACATGTCTTATGTATTTATGGTGTTTTGAAAAGAGTGTGAGCATTTAAGTCAGGCAGAGATGTTTGAGTCCAGCTCTGCATCTCACTAACTGTTAGACCTTGGGCAAGTTACCTTTCTTTACATTATTTTTTTCATATTTAAATTCTGAATAATAATACCTAATATAGAGTTGTCATAGGGACTTAATGTGGCAACATATGTAAATCATCTGATCCCTAGGATGTGTCCCCCAAATGACAATGATGATAATGATGATGGTGAGTATAATGATGATGATGCTAAAATTATAACTCTGACAATTCCTCAAACCCCCTCTACTTAATATGATACATAATTTAGTAAGTATCATTTTGGACATCCCAATGCCTTTATAAACATCATTTTCTCTAATTAGGATTGTAATATGCTTAATTAATCTCCTTTTTTCATTCACTGTAAATAGTAGATGTCTTTAAATTTCAACCCATATAGTTTTGCCTCATCTTTTAAAATAATTACGTAGCATTTCTTTATATATGTGTACCATAATTTAATCACTCTTACAAATGAATATTCAAGTGTTTCCAATTTTTCCCATTATATGCCACACTGTAATCAAATGAATTACATACACACGTTTCCACCCTATCTTATTTCTTTAAGACAAATGATTAGAAATAAAGTTATTTGGATAAAGGAAATATGCTTACAGGTTTTATACATATTGATATATGTTGCCCTCCTGGCTAGTTGAATCTACCATTATTCCCCGCAGTGGGGGCCATCCCTATTTTAGACATGTTTTCAACATGAGACTTTGATCAAGAATTTACATCTTCCTCAAGATTTATTTTTTCATTTATCCTTTTAACCTGTCAATATATCCCTAGTAACCCAAGCTTTAAAAAACATGCATGTGCGGGGCTTCCCTGGTGGCACAGTGGTTGAGAGTCCGCCTGCCTACGCAGGGGACACGGGTTCGTGCCCCGGTCCGGGAGGATCCCACATGCCGCGGAGCGGCTGGGCCTGTGAGCCGTGGCCACTGAGCCTGCGCGTCCGGAGCCTGTGCTCCGCAGCGGGAGAGGCCACAGCAGTGGGAGGCCCGCGTACCACAAAAAAAAAAAAAAAAAATGCATGTGTTTTTATTTCCTCTGGACTATGGGCTTCTTGAGGGAAAAAAACCTTCATTCTTTTTGGCTGTGTCCACGAGTCACTGGTCCACTTCATTGGAATCTAGAGTAAACACTTCTCTTTCCTCAGCAATTCTTTGCTGCTTTAAAGTTGATCCAGGCCTTAAACAAAGTCACCTATTTATTTCTTAAAGAGTGGGTGAGGCAGAGGGTTTCAAGTGATTAGAAATTAAATTTACATTTAGAATTTCCTTTCCTTTCAACTGTAACTCCTTTTCTTTCCTGCTGGTATTTCCCAAGTAGAATAGATTTAGAGGAGCTGAATGCTGCACCCACTGCTGCAGAGAAGGACAGAAATGGGATGAGGAGGGGTAATCTGAGAGGTTGTTGGGCAAGCGCAGAAGTGACTATCTCATCTCACCTAACCAGCCAGACAGAAACCCTGTGCCCACTCAGTGTGTTAGAAAAGATTTTGGCAAGCATGGTTCCAAGAAGAAAATCATCTGGGGCAAAAGTGAGAGGAGGTGGCTGGTGATTACTATTAGAAGGTTTGGAGCATCATACAAGAGAGATGTGGTGCAGGAATACTTTCCTGCATGCCGCCCTTCAAATGACAGTGGTACAGAAAATCATGTAGAAAATAATAAAATAATTAGAGAAGCTTTCATATGAAAAGCATGAAAGGTTAAAAGAAACCCACTACATTCTAAAGCAATCATTTGCCACTTTAAGTGAGTTCAATATCCCAAGTAATATCTCAATATCCCAAAGAATTACATCTTAGCTAATAATAATGGTGCTTGAAAAAGCTGGAGGTATCACACTCCCTGATTTCAAACTATACTACATAGCTATAGTAATCAAAACAGTATGGTACTAGCACAAGAACAGATGCATAGATAAATGGAACAGAATAGAGAGCCCAGAAATAAACCGACACTTATATGGTCAATTAACTTATGACAAAGGAGCCAAGAATATCCAGTAAGGAAAAGACAGTCTCTTCAATAAAGGGTGTTGGAAAAACTGGGCAGCTATCTGCAAAAGTATAAAACTGGACCACTTTCTTATACCATATACAAAATAAATGGATTAAAGACTTAAATGTAAGATCTGAAACCATAAAACTTCTAGAAGAAAACTTGGGCAGTACACTCTTTGACATCAATATGAGCAATATTTTTTGGATCTGTCTCTTCAGGCAGGAGCAACAAAAGCAAAATTAAACAAATGGGACTACAACAAGCTAAAAAGGTTTTGTGAAAGCCATCAATAAAAAAAAGGCAACCTACTGAATGGGAGAAGATTGCAAGTAATATTGCAAGTAATATATCTGATAAGGGGTTAATATCCAAAATACATAAAGAACTCACACTACTCAATATAAAAAAAAAAAAACCCACAATAATTCAATTAAAAAAATGGGCAGAGAATCTGAATAGACATTTCCAAACAGGACATACAGATGGCCAACAGACACACAAAAAGATGCTCGACATCACTCATCATAGGGGAAATGCAAATCAAAACCACCATGAGATATCACCTCACACCTGTCAGAATGACTATCCTCAAAAAGAGAACAAATTACAAGTGTTGGGGGGGATATGGAGAAAAGGGAACACTTGTGCACTGTTAGCAGGAAAGAAAAGGGAACACTCTTGCACTGCTGGTGGGAATGTGAATTGGTTCAGCCACTATGGAGAACAGTATGGAGATTATCATAGGATCCAGCAATTTCACTGCTGGGCATTTATCTGAATCAAACAAAATCACTAATTCAAAAAGATACATGAACTCCAATGTTCATAGCAGCATTATTTAAAATTGCTCAGATATGTACAATAGCCCGGAGATGGAAACAACCTAAGTGCCCATCGTCGGATGAATGGATAAAGAAGATGTGGCACATATATACAATGGAATATTACTCAGCCATAAAAAGAAATGAAATTGAGCTATTTGTAATGAGGTGGATGGACCTAGAGTCTGTCATACAGAGTGAAGTAAGTCAGAAAGAGAAGGACAAATACCGTCTGGGATTTAAGAAAAAAAAATGTGATGAAGAACCTAGGGGTAAAACATGAATAAAGACACAGACCTACTGGAGAACAGACTTGCGGATATGGGGAGGGGGAAGGGTGAGGTGTGATAGGGCGAGAGAGAGACATGGACATATATATACTAACAAACGTAAGGTAGATAGCCAGTGGGAAGCAGCCGCATGGCACAGGGAAACCGGTTCGGTTCTTTGTGGCTGTCTGGAGGGGTGGGATAGGGAGGGGGGGAGGGAGGGAGACAAAGAGGGAAGAGATATGGGAACATATGTATATGTATAGCTGATTCACTCTGTTATAAAGCAGAAACTAACACACCATTGTAAAGCAATTATACCCCAATAAAGATGTTAAAAAATAAAATAAAATAAAATAAAATGAAATAAAATTGCTCAGATATGGAAGCAACCTAAGTGTCCATGAACAGATGAATGGATAAAGAAGATGAGTGATGGAATATTACTCAGCTGTTAACAAGAATGAAATCTTGCCATTTGCAACAAAATGGATGGACCTAGAGGGTATTTTGCTTAGTGAAATAAGCAAAACAGAGAAAGACAAATACCATATGATTTCACTTAAATGCGGAATCTAAAAAAAAAAAATCAGAAACAGACTCTTAGGTACAGTGAACAAATTTGGTAGTCACCAGAGGGGAGGGGCAGTGGGCAAAGGGCAAAATAGGTAACAGGGATTAAGAGGTACAAACTTCTATTTACACAATGTATTTATTTATTTATTTATTTATGGCTGTGTTGGGTCTTCATTTCTGTGCATGGGCTTTCTCTAGTTGTGGCAAGTGGGGGTCACTCTTCATCGCGGTGCGCAGGCCTCTCACTATCGCGGCCTCTGTTGTTGCGGAGCACAGACTCCAGACGCGCAGGCTCAGTAATTGTGGCTCATGGGCCCAGTTGCTCCATGGCATGTGGGATCTTCCCAGACCAGGGCTCGAACCTGTGTCGTCTGCATTGGCAGGCAGATTCTCAACCACTGCGCCACCAGGGAAGCCCCAAACTTCTATTTATAAAAGAAATGTCACAGGATGTAATGTACAGCATAGGGAATATAATCAATAATATTGAAATAACTTTGTATGGTGACAGATGGTTACTAGACTTATTGTGGTGATCGATTCTTAGGGTACAGGAATGTCAAATCACTGTTGTTCACCTAAAACTATTGATAAAATAATATTTCATGTCAACTATACCTTAGTTAAAAAAATGGTGCTTCCCATTTTATACAGTGCAGAGTTGTAAACTGGAGGCCCCTGGGCTACACTCAGCCTTCAAATATGTTTGGCTCAGGTGTCATTGTCCAGATAGTGTTTGTGAAAATTTTTAGTGGTTACTCTGATTTAAAATCGCAGACGGGCTGGCTGTTCACCAAATTACTTCTGCTTCTTCCTGGGCACACGGCTTGGTTCATTTCTCAGTCTCCATTGCAGGAGTGAGTGTATGTCCACGTGACCGAGTTTTAGCCAATGAAACATGAATGAAAGTTATGGGCACCTCTTCCAGGTCTGAGCTGTAAAACCAGCCGTGAGTGACCCTCCCAGCTCTTTGCTTTGCCCTATATGGAAATATCCAGGGCAACCTGTTAAAGATGATAGAAACCTAGTAGCCTGTTTCCCTGAATGACAGTGTGGAGCAGAGCCTCCTTACCCACCCTTCCTCCTCCTAGGTCCCGAACCCAATCTGGAGCAAGATTATGTGAGCAAGTAATCCATTTCTGTTATGTCTGATCCATTAGGTGTGTTGAGGCGTCCCCACCATATCATCCATCCCGTGATTTGGTGGGCAAGTCTGATATGGCAGCAACGAAAATATCCTAACCCCTATTAATCATGGAGCATGAAATGAAAACAGTTCCTAATATTGACTTTTAGTTGGTGTTTCAGTTCCTAAAAGTCCCTGGACATCATAGAATAATTAGAAGAATATATTAGGACAGAGCAAACGCAGATGATTCTACCCTTTCAATAATTTTCTTCAGTGTTAGAATAAATTTTAAAATGGAAGAAAAAAGTCCCAGGCATCTTTCTCCTATAAAATCCTAGATGTTTCATCTATAAGAAGATTTATGTATCTATCTTAAACATCCTCAAGTCTCAATATATATATTGAGACCCTACTATGTGCCAGACTTTATACCAAATTTAAAAATGAAAAAGGTTACAGACAAGGCAAAGCACTAAGACCAACAAGGACAATTTTACAGAAAACCAGGAGGAATTGTTCTTTACAACAGAACAGAGAAACAAAATGCAAGTTTTAGACAGAACAACCAAAGAACAATGCAGAGAGAGGAAGCAGCTTTAGTAAACCATAGTATTTGAAAATTTAATTTAGACATAAAATCAAATGTCTTAGTTCAGTCTCATTGTAGTCAGGTGGTTACTCCAGGGAGATCTTAAAATTCCTCTGGGTGATCACTCATAAAGCAGTCCATGTAAGTGGTGGGGCATAAAAACCAGGTGGGGCACTAACGTGTCAGAAAATAGGTTGGTTCTATGGATTCTCTCTTTCAGTTTTAGGAGGCCTTAGATTTGCGCGTTTAGGGGTATATCAGAGTTCTTCAGAGAAACAGACCCAATAGGATGTGGGGGTATGTGTGTGTGTGTGTGTGTGTGTGTGTGTGTGTGTGTGTGTGTGTAGAGAGAGACACAGAGAGAGAGAGAGATTGAACTTATTTTAGGGAATTGGCTCATGCGATTGCAGAGGCTGGCAAGTCCAAAGCCTTCAGTGCAGTGTAGATCCAGGGAAGAGCTGATGTTGCAGCTGAAGCCTGAAGGCTGTCTGGGGGCAGAATTCCTCCTTCCTCATGGGACCACAGTGCTTTTCTCTTAAGGCCTTCAACTGATTGGATGAGGCCCCCCGGCGTTATGGCGGGTGATCCGCTTTATTCAGTGTCTACTGATTTAAATGTTAATCACATCTAACAGATACCTTCACAGCAGTATCCAGACTCGTGTTTGACAAAAACCTGGGTATCATGGCCTAGCCTAGCTGACACATGAAACTAACCATCATTGCAAGGGGTGTAATTTTCCTTCAAGCAGGACTGTCACTGAGTGAAAGTGGCCTCGAGGAGGATTTGGGCAGAGGGACACCCAGGCTGCCCCCTGTCCTGATCAGAGAGAATAAAGCTTGCCAGGAAGTAGGAGGGCATGGAAAGAGGACAGAAGTGGGGGGAGAGCAGGGTGTGACGAGGTGCACATTCCATTAAGTCTTTTACCCACAGAGAAGTAAAAGAATGAGAGTTGATCCAACAGTTAGGAAGTCCCGTCCTCAGACCTCCTGGGCTTCTGAATGCCTTAGGCCCAGAGACTCCTTCCTGGGATGGGGGCCACCAGTCAGCACCATCGAGATGAAGGGTCTCTAACTGAAGGGCTTCTGAACCAAAGAGTTCTACTCTTTGCCTAAGAGAAGTGAGGTCATGGCAGGTCCACCATGGGGCTGCTTGGGGTTTCGGCCTCCTTGTCACACACCAGCCACTCTTTCTATCCTGGTGGGTGATTTTACCCACATGTAGAGCTAGAGAACCGGATCTGTCCTGAGGTTGGGAAGCTGGACCTTGTTCCTTCCCACACCCAACATGATCAATCAGGATATTAAAATTGGATAATCCTTTAGTCAGGGTTACTTCCCTTAATCCGTAATCCAATTAGACCCATTATTATTCTATAAATTTAAATTTTCCCTTTGCGTTAATTTCAAAGCTTCATAATGGTTAGCTTTAATCAAAGACATTAATAATGAATGTTAAATAGATATGTTTACTTCACGTCAGTTCTTGTCTCTTCGAATAACTGTCGCCGAAATATTATAACGTTCATGTCTATTGATGTCTGTTATTTTTTAATACATCTCAAAATAAATGTCATGCCACATGAGGCACCCAGAGAAAAACAAGGTATCTATGTATGTGTCTTTTTAAAAATTAATTAATTAATTAATTAATTTTTGGCTGCATTGGGTCTTCATTGCTGTGCGCGGGCTTTCTCTAGTTGCAGCGAGCAGGGGCTACTCTTCATTGCGGTGCGCGGGCTTCTCACTGCGGTGGCTTCTCTTGTTGCGGAGCACGGACTCTAGGCACACGGGCTTCAGTAGTTGTGGCTCGCGGGCTCAGTAGTTGTGGCTCATGGGCTCTAGAGCACAGGCTCAGTAGTTGTGGCGCACGGGCTTAGCCACTGCACCACTAGGGAAGTCCTTCCTTGGCCAGGATTGTATCACATCTTTCAAACCCAATCATCACCGTTCAGGGGAGGGGAGATGTATGGCCATGTGGAGGAGGGGTGGCATTTCTCCCAAATCTGGTTTCTGACAGAAAAGAGGGAGTGGGGGGATGAATGTTATGTAGGAGGCCAATGATGCCTGTTCCCCCTTTGTTTGGACAGCTTCAGACAAACAGAGAGTTAGGATATGAGTGCTATGGAGTTAATATAGGGAATTATTTTTTCCCCAGCTCTGTAGAGCATGAATTATTATGTCAGAATTCAAGTATAATGCTCTGGGGCAAAGTGGAGGACACTGGCCATTTAGGATGAGAAGATGGGTCATCTGAAGTGAACATTCAGGGACCTCATCATTGCACTAAATCAGCCCTGCTGAGGACTATACGGCCAGGGCCTGGGACAATTTCTAGTGAGTCAGAGAGAGGACTGGTGATTTTCTTTTATCTTCAAGCTGTGTAGTTATGGGGAGAATGTTGCTTTAAAACAGGTGTACACACAGACACACACACAATAAAATATTAGAAGTTATGGTAAACTGTGCTCTGTCCATCAGGTGAAATAAACTGAACTGTGAAATAACCCCTATCCTTTCAGATCCTAAAATTTTCCGTTAAGGCCAAGGCCTGAGCACCATGCCAAAGGTGAATAAACTGCCAATGATAAGGCTGTGAACTGAGTGATGAGTGAACGTGATTCTTGCCTTCTCTAACCAAATGAGGACAAATAAGGAAGTTGGTGAAAGATCAGCTGTAAGAAAACTTCAACCACCGAGAGAGTGAAGCTGTCTTTCTAGGAGAGGGTGACTCCAAAGGGCAGTGCTGTACAGGCTTTATCTCCACCAGAATTAAGCAGTTGCCTCGGATTTGGACTCTGGACTCCAGTGAAATCCCTCACACCTTATCAGTTAGGTGAGTCCAAGGCAGTAGGATTTACATTTTAGAAAGGAGTTATAATTCTAAGAGTTGTATGATCACTATGATTTGCCATGAACAGCCTCCTAAATAGAAATAGAAAGTAAGGTGGCCTGTTTTTACTTTGTCTGAATTCTCTTAGGTCCACCCTGATAGTTTTGGTTCTGATGTACATAAGCTTTATTTCCACGGTTATTATAGTCTTGAAATCTCTTTAGACCATTGATTAACTGATTCCTCATGAATGACAAAAAGATACTAATTTGATTCAATTTAGAATATGTATAAAAATATAGATATTCATTGTGCCATGAACAACTGAAAACATACCTCATTGCTGGCGAAACACCTCTGAGAATAGAAGGAAACATCAGAGAAGTGCCACTTCAGGGCTGGTTGCCTCTGGCTGATGGTAATGCTGGTTACATCTCAGACTATGTTCACAGGCAAAGGTCTCAATATACCATACAGGTAAAGGATGCAGGGGAGAAAAGGAAAGAACCAATGTAGAAATCACTGAAATGTCAACTATTACAGGAATAAGAGAAAGACTAGGAATCATCAAAGGATCTGGATAAAGGATGGTCCAGAGGGGTATGGGGAGATAAGAAGAGAAAACAGTGTTTTGGAGAACACATGCCTAGAAAATTCTAGAAGGACTGGCAGTCAGCTGTGCTGAACCCTGCACTGGGAGGAGGATGAAGGTCAGCATTCTCTTAGCCATTGCTTCATGAGAGAGTATTATCTGTGGGGCATGGTGCTAGAAGCTAGGAATACAAAGAAAATCCAAAACATAACTTACCTTTGCATAACTTCCAATATGCTGTGGGAGAGAGATGTGAAAATAATTTAAATGCAATGAGGTAAATGGCACAATAAAATTATGTGAGAGGAAGAGGGCAGGGAGAGAAGGAATCATGATGGTTTCCTGGCAGAGGTAAAAGGTAATATTGAGCTAAGTCTTGATGAGGAACTTCCATGTAGAAAAGGGAGGTACAGGAGTTACCGATGAAGGATGCAGGTAAAGGAGAGGGGTCATGAGGTCGTGGCGCTTGGTGAGGGATAGTTCAGTGGGCTGAAGAATATGAGGTATATGGAGCTGCAAAAGCCAGCAGGACACAGATCACAAAGGGTCATGCATGGACGCTACATGGAAGAGATTGAATTTTATCTGCAGGGAGTGAGTAAGGTGCCACTGAAAGACTTTTAAGTAGGAGGAATTTGAATGTTTCCTATTTTACAAAGATCCCTTAAGTGACACAAAGGGATGGATCAGAATGAAGGGATCGCCAGCAGGAAGACCATCTGCCTACTGCAAATTCTGAGTGAGAACGAATGAGAACTATAGCTGAGGCAGTGGCAGTGGGATGGAGAGAAAGCATAGATCAAGAAGGGCTTTGGAAGGTTACAGCTAATTTTAGTGAACATTTCATTATAGGAGGTGAAAGAGATAAGAAGAAAGAGACAAGGTGGCTTCCATGTCTTGGTTTGGGATCAATGAGGAGAGAGTGAAGGATGAGAAATGAGTTGAGGGCCATGAGAAAACCAGCAGATTTTAAGAAGGATGGACATAATGAGTTCAGTGTCGTATAAGTAAGAAAAGGATCACCATTGGATTTGTTGATTGGGAAGTTCATTCGTGATGAGAGAGAGACAAAGACGGAGAGAATGGAAACAGTCTGAGGAAAGCAGAGAGGTACAAAGAGCAAAAAAAAAGGAGAGAGTGAACAGGAAACTCTGGGCGGGAAGGACTCTCTTTCTCTAGTTTATTGCATATTTCTGGCACTTAAGATAGTTCCTTCCTCACTGTGTGTCTCCCCTAAATCTTGAATGGAACTGAGAAAGAGGAAGGGTTAAACCCCAATTAGGAAGTGGGCTCAGCCCTACCAGAAATACTTGCCAAAAATTTCATGCAATTAAAAGAAGAACGGACAGAGTCACTATGGTATCATCTTCTAAGAGTTACTCTAAGGAAATAAGATCACGTAAATGGTGTTTGGAGATTTAAAGTGATGAACATCTGGCCATTATTTTAGCCCAGTGTTAGTATTAAAAATACAGTGAATAATTTTGTTGTCGTTGTTTAATAAGTGAAAGGTTGATAGATTCAATTGTCCGACAGCCCCATGACAGGCCACTTGTGAACAACTTTGTCTTTGAACTGATGCTCAGAAGTTGGCCTACATTTTAACATAGAAATGACTCAGCTCTCCAGACTTGGTTATAATTGTTCCTGGAATAATTTCTAGGATTGGAAAAAACTCTATGTGGAGCAGATGTTCTAATGAAAGATTTTCGTATCCCTACAAAACTATCTCTCGTCCTCCATAGCAGGGGTTCTATTTAAGGGAGGGTATGAATGCAGAACGGTTTTGAAAATCAGGCCCCCGAAACCCAGAAAGTACCCATATCAGCTGAGTTACATTTACATAATAGAAACCCTAGAGAAGATAGGCATATAAAACTTCATCTGCTGTAGTGGAGTTAACAGACTTTAAAAAATTTTTTTTCTTTAGGGTCCCCTGAGATTTTTGGGGTCTTCATTAATCTCACTGGATATTATCCCAGAAAGATAAGGCTACTTAATTCTTTCACAAGAAAATAAATGAATTTAGTGATTTTTTTTTTTTAACAGAATGATCTTTTTATTTTTTATTTTTTTGGCCACACGCATGACTTGCAGGATCTTAGTTCCCCAACCAGGGATCGAAGCTGGGCCTGCTGCGGTGGAAGCGCTGAGTCCTAACCACTGGATGGTCAGGGAATTGCCCAAATTTAGTCAATATTTTTATTATGTTGGGTTAACCAAAGAGTTTCCAGAAAAAGGTTTGAAATACGGTGCACAATCTGTAAGTGGTAGAAACAGGCATTAGAGGGCAGGACAAAGGTCATCTGGGTTCAAATAGCAAAAAACAGTGTAGGAAGCAGGAATCCCAACCTGTTCTTACTCTTCTGTCACTAGTGGTTTGCTGTGTGTCTCTTGAGCAAGGGTTTCTACTAAATTGACAGTATAACAGGGAAAACTAAAGAAAGGCCTGTATGTGCCCTCTGCATATCTCTAGTTAGAATGTCAGCCCAGTGAGGGCAGGAATTATGTCTTTGATTTGAATCTCCAGTCCCCAGTACAGCAAGGCAATGGGACCAGAAGACTAAGGGGAAGAATCTGGAAGGGTTAAGGGGTTTCCAGCTTTATTCAGGCTTAGCTCGGTTTTTGTTGAAGCATTTAGATATTGTTGTGATGACAAAGTAGATGTACCCATCAACCCCTCATTCTGTGCAGGAACTTGTAGATTCGCCTGGGGAGAATCTCCCAGCAGAAACAGGAACAAGAAAATACGTTTAATTTTCTTTCTCAAACTCCTGCCTGACTCAAACTGCCTTTCATAAAGAATTCAAAGCAGTTCTTTCAAATTGCAATGTTCATTTTTCTGTACTTGCCCTCACCATCAAAGAAGCTAATCAGGGCTTCCCTGGTGGCGCAGTGGTTGAGAGTCCGCCCGCCGATGCAGGGGATGCGGGCTCGTGCCCCGGTCCGGGAAGATCCCACACGCCACGGAGCGGCTGGGCCAGTGAGCCATGGCCGCTGAGCCTGCGCGTCCGGAGCCTGTGCTCCGCAACGGGAGAGGCCACAACAGTGAGAGGCCCGCGTACCACAAAAAAAAAAAATGGCCACATGTGACCCCCCTACCTGGACAGAAATCCCACCTGGCACCTCTGAGTCTTCCTTTCGGTGGCTGGGCCTACTGCTGTGGCAGTCTTCATGGTGGTTGCTGAATAATTCAAGATACCCCCCCACCCCACCCCGCAAACCGGCCCCAGCACCTCCGGAAAGCCTCAGCGGAAACATGCCGGCACACTCCTTTCCTCTCCACTCCCTTACAGTCCTCTGCTTATTCGTGCGTCAGGCTCATCACGGGCCGTTCCTGTCACTTTTACTGTTCTTCAAATCACTCACCTGTTTTATGCACGATGGTGGAAAAATGGTCAAAGCAACAAATGTAAATTTTCTACCTCACCATTTTTCTCCTGGGACTCCTGGGGTTCTGGTCCTAGGCTGGTCCTTCCCCGCGCCAGGGATATGTTGGCCTTCCATCGCCCTGGAACGTTTTAGAGGATAAGTATTTGCGTAAGTACAACTGAATGGCACTGAGCTTTCATCATTAGAACACAGAACTAGCTCCTGCTGGAATTTTCCTTCCTCCACCTCTGATTTCCAGCCACACAGTTTAGGCAGCTCAGAGACAGTGGCGATCCCTCGAGCAACTAGGATTTTGTTGCCCTCAACCAGTGAAGAGCCATATAGACTGAAACCTATCAACTTCAAAAACCGATCATTTCTTCCCTGGTTTATGAAGGCAAAAGAGAGACAGAGAAGCTTGGATTTTCCTTGTTCCTTAAATGACAAGCTCGGGTTCCCCGAGGAGTATAAGGTCTCCTGCTTTGCTCGCTGACTCCTTGTCTGATGACAGGATCATGCCTAGGGATGAGAGGCTTATTCCCACACCCCATCATTACCCACCCAGCTTCTGTAATGGGAATCAGGGTCCTGGGGCGCAGCCGTCCCGCCTGGCGTAGTCAATTTGCTGCTCATAAAGAGACCAGCTCCCCTCTTCTCATTTGTTTTTCCCTCTCTCTTTCTATTTGCAAAGCTAAAATTGTGAGTGTGTTGGGATCAAGATAACATGTTAACTCTTGATCCTAGGATAACATAAAAGATAAATTAGAAATTATTCGTGGGCCACATAATTTATGTTGATCCAAAATTGCCAAAACAGTCCTTTTCAGATATGGGATGGAGTCCTTTTGTGATAACTCAGCGTGGTGGTAGAAGTCTTGCTGCTGAAAGTAATAGCATCGTGTGAAGACAGCTCTCCAAAGCAGAGCTTCCAGGCCGTTCAGCCACTCCTCCATCAGCTTTCTTTTCCTGGATGGCACCTAACTTCTTTACTTTACCTCTTCAAGGAGATTAGCCATAGCCAGTCTTCCACGAGCTATGATCTTGGCCATGTGGCAGAATAGATGGGGGAACTCTGACTTGAATGCAAAGCCAGCGTGAACTAACCTTTGGGCATTTCCTTTCTGCGGTTTGTAAGATGATGTCTACTCACCGAGTGAGAAAAAATACGTTCTGTTTGCAATGGGATGCTACTGGAGTTTACAGAATGTCCAGAGAGTAACCAGGAGAAAGTCACGTGAATCTTTTAAAATTTTTTGTTTCAAAATTCCCTCTACCCTCCCTATTGGTGGTTTACCTTTGAGACTAGGGCTCAAGGGAAAGTCAAACAACAAAATGAAAGGGATGTTCAAGAAAGCCCCAGAGACTTTAAACCAGAACTCCGACGATTCTTCAAAAGTAGGAGCAAACTCCGGTCCCACAATACTCAAAAGACATCCGCAAATGAGCTGCCTTTGCCAGGGCGCTGCTGGGACGTGGAGCAGTTGTGCCCTGCTGGGTGACGTCATGGTCAGCCCTGTGGTCTAGGTGTGCAGCGTCCATGAGCACCTCCTGGTCGCCCGGTCCTTCCCCAGCAGTGCGCACATACAGGTATTTTATGTCCATTGTCTTGTTGCACTTTTGGTGCTATTTGTCCTCGAGTGAAATGAAGTCATAGATGGGAATACACAGAAAATACCCAAATTGTTATGGAAATAGAAAGTTTTAATATAATCAAAGGCAGGTAAGAATGGAACTCCCAAATTCCGTTGGTGGGTGTTCTGCGCCATCTTACTGTCTCCTGACAGGCTGGACCGGTAACCTGATTCCTGTTGCGTTGATCTCTCTGTAGAGAACACTGTCCCTGTTCCTACTGGTTTGCCAGGCCGGGTGGCACCTGGTCGCAGCCTCCTATTCTTTATGGGCCCCCAGGAATCCACCAGAGCCTGATGGCAGGAGATGTCCTGGTGTGTCAGGCCGGGGGGAGGCGACTCCCAGCAGCTCCAGCGCTGCTGGGGGCAACTCAGGAGATTCTGGGCCATTTCTCTGAATCTGCTTCTCAAAAAGCATCTGTCCCTTCAACATTCTTTCTGACAGTTTGGGAAGCCAACCTCCATTTGCAGTGTGGGAGCACTCAGGAAGCTAGAGAGCGAGAGAGGAGGGAGGGAGAAAGGCCAGACACCGAGGGGTCTTGCCGTGAGCGGTCACTTTGATCTATCCTTTTCTAGAATCTCAGATTTCCTTGCATGTCATTTCTGAGGGCTGTTCCTGGGCACATCTCTAAATTATAAATTCATATTAGGTACATAAAAGCTATGGATTTGGGGATGGACTGCACTCTGCAGGTGAGAGGTCTCCATTTTCCTTCTCTTAGAGGTTAGCTTGTATCAAACTAATTAATCAAACGAAATCATTCATTACACGAAAGAGTAATACCACAGGAGCAGGTGATTTCAATTCCCACACTGTCCTTGGAGGGGGCGCAACTCTGAACAGCTAGGGAGCGGGGAGGGCAGGGCAGGCCACATTTGATGCACGCGGTTTTGCAGCTCGCCTTGGGTTGGGGGGTTCAGGCCTGTGGGTGAGAGGGAAGGGTTTACATCTGCGGCCACAGGATCCGTGGGGTCAGTGCTAACACCGTACCTGTGTAGCTTTTGTTCACAGTCCCTTTAGGTATTCAAGATAGACCAGGATCCTGTATGGCAAATCCTATGTAATAACTTCTGGTCCTTGAATTTCATTCACCTAGTTTCAATTTCAATACGAATGGATTGTGGTTCATTATTTAAAAGGAAGGATTTATGTGCACAGAACAATTTCAAAAGTGGACTCTTGATCTCTTATTCTGTAGTGTCTTTCTGCCCTTCAGCTTACAGGGCTTTGTAGGGAATAAGAAACTAGACCTTGAAGGGTACTTTTTGACTTGTCCAGAGGGCTACCTTTCTCACTGATCAGCTTTAGAGAATGCCCATTGTCAAACTGTCAAACTTTGGTCCAATCAGAAGCCGGAGGGAAAACCCTCCAGCAAAAAACAAAAGGTCAAATATGAGACATATATTCCTTCCCAGCAGTACCCAGCCAAAGAAATGAGTGAGGAGGGAACTCTGTGGTGGAGAGATGCACCTGGAATTAGGTTCTGGGAACGCAAAACTAGTCCTTTGATGTTTGCATTATCAAAATGCAATGGAATCTTCCTGTTTTCTGGCTGGACCTCTATAGAGGGACCTTTCCTCCTCGGAGCTATCTGCAGATCAGGTAGGTTTCCCCAGGTGGATGATAATAACTGGATAGGTTTTATTTTCAGACATGATTAATGTGATGTCAGCTAATTGGAATACTAGGCAATTTAAAAAATATGGTTTTATATATATGTTTTTTAAAAAATGTCTTTATTAAAATAACTGTCAAATGACTCAGCGCTTGTTGGTTAGTTAAAGCCTTTCAGGTACAAGTCCTTATGCTGTGCGCCGGTGATGCCTGTGATTTCTTTGAGTCTCGCGTGGCTGATGGTTGGCTCACTCCTGAGAGAGAGCAGGTACCACTTTTAACACAGTTTCTTTTTATTTATTAGTACTCCTTTCATCCAAGAAACCAAAAAAGACGAATGATGCATTGTTTTAGGTTGGGTTTCCTAGGAAACCAACCCTGGGATAGAGCTTTGTGTGCATGAAGATGGTTGGGGAGGGCTCTGGGGATCCACATCTGTGCAGGATGTAGGAAGGAGGAATGGACAGAGGGAGGACGGCGACACGGCCACCACACAGGCTGCAGCTGGACCCCGCGTGAGCTCTGGGGTGGGAACGGTCCCGCAGAGTTTGTTCTGGCTTGAGGCACCCACAGTGCCAGCCATGGGATGTGCGTTGCCTCTGGGGAGGGGCCATGAACTTGGACAAGGCAGAGCAATTCCCAGAGAGGGACTCGGCTGAGATCCCAGAAGCTATAACACTTTCAACAGCTGGAGAGCGAGGCTGGAGTTGTGCAGGGGGAGGTCTGGGTGGCCCGTGATGGCAGCCAACACATGCTCCTGTGTGACTTAGCTCTTAATTGTCTGCAAAGCCTGGTGCATCTCTTTCCCAAGGGACTCTTCATTTCCCATCAACATATTTGCTTAGTCTTGGGGTTAAAGGTCCTCTGTGCAGTGTGTGTGTGTGTGTGTATACACACCCACTATCATATATTGATATTGCTATATCACATGATCTATGGCTGTATCTACCCAGGTGTGCTGTGCCAGTGGGCTCAGTGTCATGGGCATTTCTGGGTGTGCAGAGGCAAACAAAGGCTAGATGGGGGAGGTGCTTTTGAAATGAGTTTTTAAAAAAATGTGTATGATTTAAAATCTTCTGCTGGGCCTGGGTGTGGCTTTAAGGACCACAGCGTCCCGAGCGTTTGTAGCCACAGGATGACCAAATGAGCATTTTCCCTCTGAGAGCAGTCTGTGATCACTCTGTGGCACCTGGGCAGTGGCATGGGCTCTTAGGCCAGAGAAACACACACCTCACGGAGGCATCTTGGCTCTGAGACCTTGGCTGCGGAGAGCTGGTGAGTCCTAGAGGGCTCAGGGGCTGTGCTGTGGAGGTCCGCAGACAGTCCCGAGGTGGCTCGGTCCTGCACCTGAGAGACACATTTCCAAATATCATTCACAGACGCAGGGCCTTAGGCTTGCACAGTGCTTGCTGTCAAGCCCCCAGACGCTGGGATTCTCGCAGTCTGATTTTACCAAGGAGGAGGTGGCTGCATGAGGTGACGGCCCGTGGGGCTTCATGACTAAGGTGCTCGGCCTGCCGGTCTGTTCAGCGTGGCCCCTGTTCATTCTGTTATTCTGCTGTAAGTCTAAGCAACACCCCTTTCCACCCACATGAATTTCTTGATTCAGATGATGTGTGATCTGGCTTTTGAGTCAAAGTCTCTTGACACCAGATCTCGCAAACTTCCTCTAGAGCCTGGCAAATGGCCTTAGGAGGTTAGAGCTTGTCCAGTGCACGTGGCCTAAACAATCTGGAACAGTCCCTTCCACAAGAGCAGTGTCCTTGGCTCTGCCCACGTCATCTACCTTCCTCCACAAGACAGACCAGGAGCAACTGGCGTCGACCACATTTTCCACTAAGGGTTTTTTTCTCAAACATACAGGATTACAAAAATCAAAACCAAAAGAAACACTGGCGTAAGGCAGAGATGTCAACTTTTATTAGGTTAATGAGGCACTTTTGCATTTTTTTTAGACTCTGGCCATTTGGACGTGTGCTGATTTTTATAACTGAGCTATACCATCTGGTGAGTAGATTAGCAGTTTAGCCTCTGAAAGTCATCTTCAATACTCTGCCCAATGAGATGTTTTCCCAGGAAATGGCACCGTGAATAGAGCTGCCAGTAAGAAGAACCCATACTGCTCTTCCGGTACGAGGCTGTTGGCACTCTCTTGGTAGCGGCTTTGGGTGTGAGGCTGGCATTTGGAGAGTGTTTGAATAGTGAGAAACGCACCAGTGTCAGCTGCTTCATGGCAGGAGAGAGCATAGCACTAAAAGCCATAGAAAAACATCTCAAAAATTCCCCTCCCTCAAATAGTCCCAAGTGTTATCAAGCCTTTTTTGGTCATAAGAGCCATGATGGGGTATGACTTCAAAAAATATTTTATAATATTAGTTTAATATGACTCATACTTCAAAGCAACTAATTGGTTGGCTCAACATGCAGAAATCTATTCAGAGCAGGAATTAGGACACCCTCTCTTAGACATCGCCTAGAAGAGATGAGGCTTATCTTAGCAGTGAGCATAGATTTCTGTTTTTATTTAAAATGGCATCTCCCCCCTCCAACTTCTTTGCTAATGGTATAAAAAAAGAAGCTTTTTGGTTGGAATTTAGTTTAGAATAATTTGAGTAGTCTTAAAGAGACTAATTTCCAAAAAAAAAAAAAAATTCTTATGCTTTTCAATAGTTTCGCCATCACATGGTTGAAGGAGGAAAGAAAGATCATTTTTTTTTTTTCATAAGTGACTTTTTAACCTACTGGGGGGAGAGAGGGAGAGAGAGGAGGAGAAAGAGAGACAGAGAGGGAGACACTAGGGTCTCTTTTATGTATGTGAAAAAAAGAAGTTTCTCATGAACATTTCACTTTTTGTTAAAATATACCAGCTAAATTAGAGAATTAGAAAGCTCCCAATTTAAAAACTAACAAATACACCAGAAGTAAAAGCCAAAAGCCAGCTAGTAACCCTCTCGCCTGAGGTTAGAAATGAACAGAAAATGCCACTTACTCTTCAATAAAAACAATGGATGTCGTTTTGGTTTCCAAGTAGCATTTTCCTGTACAGCTTCATAAGACAGAATTCTCAGTTAAATAAATGACTCATAGAGAATTAAAAGCACTGGAAAGGGCCCAAAGAAAAGAAAGGGAAAAGAAGAGAACAGAAAAAAAAAAAAAGAAAGAAAAGAAAAGAAGAGAAAGGAGGAATCAACTCACTGTTGCTATTCTTTTTCTGAATTATTGATACTTACCTGGCAGCTTTGCAAGAAGAGTGAAGCCTCAGGTTAAGCTTTGCTATAGATACAGAAAAGTGTCTCTGGGTCACGTCTCATCAGAATTAGTTATAGGCCTGTGACCACCTAAAATAGTTCAGTCACCACCATCCCCTCATCCCAGTTTTACCAATTTTCTGCTTCAGTGGTTGATTCATGACCTTTTTTCCTTCTCTTACTCCCCTCACTGCCCTTCCAGGCACCCCAAAAATGTGGGTGCTCAGCATTCTGATGTGACCTTTTGGGCACATTCCGTATGAAGATGCAATTTTGAAGAGACCATTTTGATAGCGCTTAAAAAAATGTAAAACCTCCAGCTCTTTAACAAATTACTAGATAATGTGTGAAACAGACATTATTACCTTATTCATGTACTTGACTTATTCTGCGCCCTTCTGGTCCTCTGGCTGCAGCCCGAGCCTCTGGGAAAGAGAGGGACGGGGTGAGTGTGTGCAGACATATCAAAGATTCGTTGGTATCAAAGATTTCTCTTTACACTTTTCACTCACCTGTTTTGATATGACTGCTTCGAATTATTGCTCCCCAAGCGCCTGGCTTTGGAACAAGTCATCTTAGAGGAAAAAAGAATAATACGTCCAAGAAATTACGATGTAAAGAATTCCGAACTGGTTGTTAGCAGTTGCCCCAATTTTGGTTTCTCTTTTAGCATCCTTCTTTTATGTTACTTTGAAGATAAGCTTTTATCCCATTAGGGATGCTATGAAGTTCATAGCAAGGACTGCTGGAGTTAGAAATTTTCTTGGGATAGAAAATAATCATCTGGATAAAATTTCCTATTACTTTCTTCTTCAGCCCGGTCATGATATATAAGGGGGAAAATGTAATATTGTAATGAAATAAACAGAAGGAAAAAAAGCAAGTCTGATTATTAAAGTTGTATTTGGATGTTCACCCAAAGATTTTGAGACTCTCTCTTTATTACCGATGACAGTAATGTCGATGGCGTACATACATACTGTCTGAAACCTACTTGTTCGTAAGATCTGCTCAAAGCTCCCTTTCCATGTCTCGTGGAAATCCACTCTTGGCAAAGGGGTGGGAGGATGGTCCTCACACCTCACCGGCACTCAGACTGCAGGTTCCTACATCTGCTAAATTTGGGGAGGTTTTTGATTATCTTGTCGCGTCATGCAAGATGTCACTCTTTC
>NW_006790942.1:6454278-6500206 GCF_000442215.2 Lipotes vexillifer
CTTGTCGCGTCATGCAAGATGTCCCTCTTTCCCACTGCACTGACCAGTGTGGAACTCAGCTCCTTTCCATGATAGCCACAAGAATCATGCATATAAATCCTTATGTCTATAGACTTAATGTTCCTGGACTTAAAAGTCTTTAAATTATTTGTATTTGGGATTAAAACTGAGAAAATTCAAATTGTGAAATCTTTAAAATATACAGGCGGAAACAGCTAATAATATAATGACAGCCAGTGTACCCACCGCCCAGACTTACGAATCTTAACCTTATGCCCTACTTTTTTGGATACATCTTTTCAGAGCAATAAAACATTATAGATATAGTTAAGGTTCCAGTGCGACCCTCCCTGATCTTGGTCCTTTTGTCCTCCAGTACCTCACTGCTCTCATAAACTGTTTATTATTCTCATGCCTGGTTTTATGCTTTTACTTATACATGTAGCAATAATGAGTATAGATGATGGTATTTCACGTTTTTAGCTTCACATAATTGATGTCAAACTGTACGTAACATTCTTTAACTTTGCTTTTTTTTCATCCAATATTGATGTGCGTAGCTCTGGTTCATTCCTTAGTAGCTGTATGGTATCCCACTGTAAGAATATTCCAAGAATTATCCACTTCCTGCTAATGAACACTTATGTTGTTTTCAGCCTTCCCTGTCACACACAGTTCTGTATGAACATTCTTTCTATCTTTACTTGAACACATGTGTGAGAGTCTCCTTAGGGGGTGAACCTAAAAGCCACCCTGAACTTTTAGCCACACCGGACGCTTCGCCTGTCCCAGAGCCTCTAGCCTCAGGTTCCTTGCTGATTCCAATATTTCTTCCTTTTTAATTCCTCTCCCTCACTCCTTTTTGTATAAAATACCCTCTGTCACTTCAAATTATCTGCATTCTGTTGGGGGCAGTTCAGCTCTTTTTAGCTCTTGCACTTAAACTCAGCTCCTGGTTCACCTTTGCATATGCAGGCCCATTTCTGTATTCTGTAAGACAAAGCCAACCAGATAAGCCCCTCTCTCAATAGCACCCAGCCTCTTTAGAAGTTGGTCGTGATTGTAAAAGCAACTGATTTCTCCATTGCTTTGGGGAAAGGATTCTCAGAGAATGATGATTTGATATACCTCTTTGTCTAGGGAATCATCATGTGCTTGTGAGGTTTTGTCTTGAAGAATAAAATAAACAGTATTCATTCCTTCAACAATCATTTAAATAAATGTTTACCTGGCACTGTACTAGGTGCTGGAATGGTCACAAAGATGAATAGACTCTAAGGAACAATCAATCTTGTCAGGGAAATAAACCCTTAAACAAATACTTACAATACTTGAAAAAACTTTCCTCCAAGAATGGAACAGAGTGCTGTGGAAATATTGAGAAAAGAAGTTTAATTTTATTGAGAAAGCTTCAGAAAAGAGACAGCAGCAGGAAGAATAATTGCTATACCAGCAAGAGCCTGGGAGTCTAGTGTGGTTGGGATTGGCAAGGAATTTGGTGGCCAGATTTTAGAACCTTGGAAGGAAAATTGAGAAGCAGTAACAAGGAAGGTAGATTGGTGCCAGATTTTGCGTGGTTGTATGCCCCAGGCTCAGCTGTTTGAATTTTAATCTATAATCAATGGGGACCCACAAGAGTTTAAAAAATGAAGGCGTTATAGTATTAAATCTGGGTTATAAAAAAGAAACTAGCAGTTGTCTGTAAACTTGGAGACCACTTAGGTCATTGTGGTGGTGTTCCAGGGCAGAAAGTAGGGGGACTGAACTGAGGTAGGTGGGAAGAATGGCAGGAAAGTAATTCAGGAAATTTGAGAACACATCAGGACTTACCACTGTCAAATGTAAATAGATGGTCCTATACTTGTGAGTGATGAAAGGAGGAAAAAGTTAAAAAACAAAAGAATCTTAGCTACGGAGGCTAAGTAGGTCAAGATGCTGTTCTCCAAGAAAAGGACCTTTTTTGGGAAGAGAGACAAGCCTTTGTTGGAAGGACATGAATTTGGTTTAGGTAACTTTTAATGTCAAATGCTCATAAGAAACCAGATGGAGTTGTCTGTCTGTGGTCAGTGGAACTATGGTCTAGCATTCAGGAGAAGTAAGAATGAAGGGAGAGATCTGGGGGAGGGTTTCAATATTGCCAAAAGCAGCAGAGAAATCAGGGAAGATGAATGAGGAATATAAGGCCTCTGTAGTCGGCAACCAGGGGACCCTTCGGGATATTTTTCAAGAGCAAAGTCAGTAGCGGGGCAGCAGAAAAGGCTTCGGATGAATCAGTGGAGGCTGGTGTGTTGGACACTGATACCCCATCTTGCAATTGTCTGTTCTCCCAGTCTTCTGCACTAACAGAACTCTGGTTTATTTAAGGGGCAATGAACATCCAGGGACAACCCTGTGACATTGTTCTGGTCAATGGGATGTAAGTGGAGATGGGTTGGGGATTTCTGGGGAAGTTTTGGCGTCCTGCTATAGGCATTGCTCCTTCTCTTCTGGTTCTTCCTCCTCCTTCCTTCCTAGAGCACTAAATGAGGCAGCAAGGATGGGGATGGATGCCTCCACGTTCAGGATAACAGGGAAGATGGCATTGCTGAGCGCCGTACAGGCCTGGCCTCTCTGCCCTGAGAGTGCTTGCTGTGTAAGACCAAGAGCTTGACTTAGATAATTTAGAGATATATGAGCTGAGTGTGTTTTTATTATCAGAAGCTGATTCCTCAAGTCCGTATTAACCCCAGGAATTGGCAACAGAGAATCTCAAAGTCTTCAAAGTTGATGGCAAGATTGACTGGCCCTCCCCTTACAGGTTATTCTGTGGATGCCTGCACGGAAATCTCTTGTGATAGCTAAAGAAATGCAGACACTAGGGCATCACTCTAGACTAACTACATCAACTTATCTGAGAATGGAGCCTGGGAACCTACTTTTAATACACAAAGGTTTGAGGAATACAGCTTTAATTTATGATTCCTCCATACCACTTTCAGATTCGTGCATGCAGGCACATAATCCACAACTATGGGCAGCTAGTGAAAGTGACTTTGTGTCTATTACATCGTGTCTATTACATCCGATGGGTTAAAAAATAATTAAAGGGCTATTTTAAAACCTAGTGGTGGAGAAAGTCAGGTTTGGACGCTGACATGCTCCAGCTTGATCCTATAAAGCATCAATCCTTGGTGCCTTTAAAATCTCCAAAGGAATGGCAGAGCTTGAGGCTACCTAATAACCAAGAGGGAAATAAGCAAAGGAGTGAATCTTCTCATCTCCCTGGCCACTGAGCACACAGGCACATGTGATACCGTCGGGAAAACAGTCAGAAATATACCCATCGAGGCTAGGGAGGTGGGGAGAGGGAAACTGGAGTTGGAAGACAAGTTGCTTAGTTTACACCAGATACGTTTCGAGAAATCAGCCAAGTTTTCACACCACTATATAGTTCTTGTTGTGAGTCACTAGAGAAGATTATTACATATTTCCACCCACCATTTTAATCCTTAAATAACAGCAGATAATTTTTTAAAATTCTTGTCTTAACCCAGGAACGCAAGGTAACATCTAGCAAGTAGTGTATGTCAACTCTGCACAACAACCAATAAGTGGGTAAAGTTTTGCAGTTGCTTATTTGCAGTTTCACTCCTTGAATATGTATTTTAAGAGTCCTTTTTTCAGTATGGTGTGCTGTCCAAGTGAAAATATTCTCCAAAGTAATGACATCAAGATAAAACCAAGATAAAGCGCTGGCATTATTATGTTTGGCAGCATACACAATATTTACAGTGAAGTTGAAAAGGTCAAAACTAACCTCATGGAAAAATGCAAACACTCAAAGGTTGTAAGAAATGATACATAAGTTAAATGTGTAAAGCAATTCTAAGGCCACTTTGTAAAAATGTAAATTCCCTCATAGAGGACTCATCAAATTCACTCTAGTCCAAAAGCTCGTTGGGTGGCAGGAATAATGATGATTAAAGTCTGAAACATCAGTAAACTCCTTTACAGCTACAAAAATGGGAAAAAGAACCTTTAGCCAAAATGCTAAAAATAGACTCATTTTGGTGAAATGTAGCTGTTTGAATAAATGAAACTAATCGTTTTTATCCAAACCATGTGCAGTGTGGAGTGGGAAGTCTTACAGAAAGGTCCTGACAGGATTCTGTTTGCTTTACATCAGTAAGGAGAGGGGAGAGAGAACGCGGAGTTTCTTTCCATCTATCTGAGACTTAGCAAAGTGATCAGCAAAGTGACGATGGAGGCCAACCTGTGCTGGCTGCTGGCAACCTGGCTCCCCCTGTGGTCCCTGTGAAGAGGGTGAACGTTCTGGAAACACAAGACCAGAAGTCATTCAAGAAACTGGTGAGTTAAATAGAGTAGCAGAATCTTTGCCCTGTAAGAAAAGGAAGACTAGAGAGAATGAGAGAGAGAGAGAGAGAGAGAGAGAGAGAGAGAGAGAGAGAAACCCCATCTAACACTTCTGCTGTGTTGGTCTGCTGAAACCACATCTTGAAACCAGGTGTTAAAAATGACCCAACTCAACAGCGAGAATGGCTTTGTAGATAAGTGTATTTTGTAATACTACCCGGAAACTGCAGTCACATTTAGATAGACCATATTCTTCCTTTCTTCTTGTATGAAACTCTTGCCAAGACCAGATTTAGGTTTCGGTGGGTCTACCTTGATAAAAAAACAAAAACAAAACAAAATACAGAATACTCCACAGAACTGGTTACAATTTACGGAGAGGTGAATTCTAAGGGGTTTCCTCAGGCTTTGGAAACTGGATAAAACTAGGTCAAAGATAAATCTAGCTATGATTGTTGGTGCGAGCTGCTTTCATAAGGTACAACTTGTACATGTTTGAACATCATACCAATAATGTTGTTTCTGGAAGGACTTTATCCACGGACCACGTGCCATGGGGATGGCATCATTTCCTTAACTGCTCTCTTTGGTTCTTGTGCAACCACAGTGGAGTCCCCCACAACTCACTGGACTCTCACCTAGTCTGTTGGCTTCATCAGATTTAATCTTTGAATTAGTTTATTCCTCACTTCCCACACTCAGTTTACTCATCTGATGGGAGAGAACGAAATCTATGAAACTATGCAGAAAAGTTTGCCAAATGTTCTCCTGCAAAACACGCCTTAAGTAATCCATTCCCCCTGCCCTCACCCTGGACTTCCTTGGATTCTATTAGAAATAATATTAATTTTTTTGGACTACAAGGTTGATGCTGTATTCTCTGAACTCAATCAGCAGCAGGTGTGCTTGGACTCGAGCTAGGGCACTGCCCCTTCCAGGTAAGGTCTGAGGAACCATCGGATCAAGCCGAGAGGGTGCATTTCTGCACAGTTCAGTATTTGGCCTAGTTTCTGGGTGGGCAGGTCCCTACAGCAGCAGCTCTTGCCCTAGAAAGTGGCCACAGTACCCATAAGTCTAGGGCTATTTTAGGACTTAGAACACTCTGTGACTTAGGGCCATGGATTCATTTTTAAGTGGATTCTGCACTCAGATTTCCCTTTGCCCATTGCCTGGGCATGAGCTCCACCAGGAATGAATGCTCCAAGCAGGTAGCCCAGCTCAGTGGGTTCTGTGGGGCTCAGTGAAACACACATCTTGCCTTCTGTTCTCAACAGCGAGTCACTTCATTTCTCTACTTAAGTGCTGAGTTAGTACTATTTCGCCCATCTGTGGGTTGTATGTCGAGGATTAGGGGTAGGGCTCGTGGATGACCATGGAGGAATGGCACACTCTTAGGGCTGAGCAGTAGGATACATTTGTCTATGCCTTGGACTTTGACTGGATTTGATTCTAATTCAAATGTCAGGCATCAGACTGCATCAATAGCAAAGACTTCCAAAAAAAGTTATTTGGAGGTTAAACATTGAAAAACACCTGCTTTAAATGTCCATCCTGAAAGCGTAGCTCCTAGGCCAATTCCTTCCCCACCTCCGACACACACACACCCACACACGAGGTTTAACGGAAAGTGCCAACAGTGGAAGGGTTAAGAGATGACCATATCCTCTTGCATCTGCTCTGCCTGTTGCAACTAGAAAAGGTTGAGATTAATCTTCGTAAAAGCAGTCATATTGGAAAGACTAATGTGACTCTCACCATAACACTGGGCCCTTTATAGCCTGATGTCTAACTACATTGGAATGTTATTCTTTCCATTGCCTTTGTGACTGTACTTGGATTTGAAACTACTGGGTCTTGTTCCAGTACAAAACTTAATCTGCCCTTTCTTTTACGGACTTCAAAACATCCAAATCTGTCTTATTCTACAGGTTTCCACTGAATCAAAATGCGAGGTGCATGTTTTAGCAAGTGCCTTTGTCCCCTTCCAGAGTTCTAGTGAGGAACCCCAGTTCACAGGATAAAGATGAATGGCCAGCACTGAACTTTCCTCAGCGTCCCACTGTAGGGCCCTTGCCCAGCCTGTGGCTGATAGGGCATGTGCCAGTCTGAGGAAACAAAACATTAGTTTTGGAAATCTGATGGTGCTAAGCCTTTGATCGCCAATTTCTAACTGTCTTGAAAACCTTTTTTGCCTTCCAACAGTTGCACACTGTGGTTTTTTGTCTGTGCGAGGTGAGTTCACAGCACCGGCACTCTCTATGTGGGGAATGCATTCATCTAGCACCCAAACCACCTACTGACTTCCGCACCTCTTATCAGCTAAGCCATCGGCCACGAGCTGACATTTCAGCATTCAGAAGCTCCCCACTCCCACCTTAAAAAAAAAAAGTGACAGGAGGAGAAAAAGGCTCATTTGGCAATAGTTTGCTCTTGCTTTTTGGCCTGGAGAAAGACATTCAAAGTGGTAAAAGATTGTTTAGTAACAGCTGGCGAGCACCAGGGTGTGAGGCTGATTTTCAGATATGACAGGCACTTACAGGAATGCTGCCAGATACAGCTGTTTAAAAGCTTTAATAAACAGCAAGTCAATACTAATCTTTGCCAAATTAATCTTTTCCCTGACAGCCCATCAGAGCAATTATGCTTAGGCTTATTGTAAACACACAATTGTCAAACAGGGACGCTGCAGCCTTTAAAATACTGTAGTTTGGTTTAGTCTCTCTTTAGAATGATTTTTAAAAATACTGTAGTTTGGTTTAGCCTCTCTTTAGAATGATTTTTTTTTTTCTTTTTGTATGTAGAATTATGTCTTTCCATTTCATTTCCAGTCACTATTTTTTTTTTTTTCTGGCCTCATGTCAGAGTGAATGAAATTTCACTTTCAAATGTCTTTGCTGGCAAGCTGTTAATAAAATGTGAAATGACGACAGTTGAGGATGCGCGCTGGTGGGTTCAGATAATGAGGCACAAGTCTGACCAGTGCTGACAAATTACACGTCTCTGTCCTCAGGGGTCTCCAGGTCCAGAGCAAGCACTTCGTCTTCACCTCCTACCTCCTACAATGTAATCTGGGTCTGGATACAAAGGACAAGACGCTGGCTGCGTAAGAAAAGAGAAAACAGTCTCATGTCGCTGTAGACACACGTGTTGCATTGTGTCTATCTTGCGTTAGAAGTGACCCCTCCCTCCCGCAGCTCCCAGCCTCCCTCCTTCGGAACTGTGATGTCAGGCAGCTCCCACGCTCTTTGCACAAGCAATAGTCTTGTGTGAAGACTCGGGAACTTCTCTGTGAGGGAAGGCTCTTCCATGCTGGGACCTAGTCCAAAACAGACCTAGGGAAATCTCCTTTGAGCATCTTTTAAAAAAAAGGACGGTTACAGGGGGGAAATCGGGGGCGGGGGGGATAAATTGGGAAATTAGTGTTGACATAGACACACTACTCTCTATAAAATAGATAACTAATAAGGACCTACTATATAGCACAGGGAACTCTACTCAATACTCTGTAGTGGCCTATATGGGAAAAGAATCTAAAAAAGAGTGGATACAGTATATGTATCACTGATTCACTTTGCTGTACAGTGGAAACTAACACAACATTGTAAATCAACTCTACTCCAATTAAAAAATTTTAAAAAAGTTTAAAAAAGGACCACTTCTTCTCATCCTGGTGTAATTTAAATAGAGTCCAGGATATAGGGTCTTCTATTTGTTACAAGAAGTCATACTTGCACTTGGTAATTAGAAAAACAACCCAACATCCCGTTCATCAGTGTTTTAATTTAGCATTCTATAAACTTGGCTCCTGAAATTTCTCTCCTGCGCTCAACACTCCTACTTGTCTGACACCTTTTTTTCTCCTTGGCTTCTCATTTTCTCGATGTGACTAGTGTATATTCCATCTTTTATTTTGTTTGTAACTAGAAACTCTTGTTTGATTATGTAGACCCAAAGAATACAGCATAACTCATTCTAAAATTCCTTCTTTCAATCTTCTTGTAACCTTAGGTTACAAAAAATATTTTAATGGAAAATTTCCATTCTTCTTCACCTCCCAGTACTTGTCAGTAATATTTAATTCCCTTCTACATTTAGAGAGTTTTTAAATGATCAAGGAAACACCATAGAACTGCTATGCGATGAGGATAATTTGTGATGTGCCACTGACTTTTCTACATATCGTTGTATTTATTGTGCACCTACTATGCGCTATGACATTCCAAGTTGCTTTGGAGGTAAAGAAGTTATTCTACCTTAGGGAAACAGATTTGTACTGTTGGGTGACTCACACGGTTTCATCCATTAGGTGACTCAGGGTAATAAATGTTTGGGGATTAAACTTATGATGTGAATTCTGTACCTTGCCTTGCCATTATTTCAATGTTCAGCCATCAGCAAAACAGGTGAATTTCTCTGTGTTTCTGTAGTTACCTTAAAATGAGAGTTACGAGTGGAATAAGAAAATGCAGATCAAATCCCCTTTCAACAAATAAGCATTAAGAGAACATCTGTGTGTAACAAAAACTTTCATGTTCCAGCAGATAATCATTACAAATTTCCACATTAATTTTTTTAATATACCAAAGAAATAGGACGTTTTTTGGGGTTTCCTGGAATCTGGTAATTTGAAATATTCTTTGTTTGGTTGAACGCAGCTGTCTGGGACTGACTGGAAGTGGGGCATCTTGTAAACAAGCACAACATTACTTCTTTGAGTCTTTTCTCCTCGGACTTTGTAAAGAACTTCTAACTCCATCTGAAATCATACTGACGTTGTATCCAAAATCCCATCGTCTCTAGTTCTCAACCATATTGGGTGGAACCGTATGAAATTGCCATTTTTGTAGGTAAAGGGGTTGTATATAGGCAATTTCATATGGCTAAATCTAATTACCTTCCAAACATGTGTGGCAACTCTTTTGCAAAAGGCAAAAGGTCCACAGGAAAGGTAAATGGATTGTTGGTGTGCCTATTTTAAATTTTGAATTCATAAATTAAAAAAATTTCTTAGCAATGAATCTGAGTCAGGACACAGTTCTTTGTTGTCATGACCGTTGATGGACTACTGATGCCTCAGTCAGAAGGGACTCCTTTCCTTTAAGGCAACAAGATAAAAACAATCACAGAGACCAGCTTTCATCCTTAGCTCTGTTCGATAATTTGCCTAGCTGAAAGTCATTATTTGACTGTTTTTCCATTGTCAACTCATCCACATTAGAATGGGAATTGGGATTTTAGATTATTCTTTCTTGTGGATGTTAGAGAGACAACTCAACCTCTCCTAGCCGCTGTCACACCTTTTTGTCTTTTTTCTTTTCTAATGAGATAATTTTGACTTTGGTGTGTTGGAAAAGATATTCAATGATCAGCATTATTGTTGAGTCTCTCAGAATGCTTTTACTGGAGGTCCCGGGATCCTGTGGAAGGTTACATAGCAGGGAACTCGGTGGACACCATCACTGGTCCTTACGGTTACAAGCTAGTAGCTCCTGGGCTCAGGCTGGATTCTGGTTTCCTTAAAAGTAGAGGATTTCTCAGGCAACACCTGACAGAGGGCGTGCTCAGTGTTTCAGGAAGGAACGCCTGTGGCTGGGGCAGCTGTTCATCCTTTCTGTGCCTGATTGCTTCTGCCATGAAATTTATTTGGGATCCCTCAACTGGCTGGGTCTGTCTTTCAGAGACTGATGGATATCCAAATAGAATATGGTCATGCATGGTCAGAATTTTTGTTTATGATGTGTTCTTTTATTTATTTATTTTTTACTGTTTTTGGTATCGAGTTTCAATACTCTCTCTACGCTGGTTGCACACCTGCTCTAGAAAAACTGTAAACAACACTGTACTTTCCTGTACAACCCACCTGTCAAAGTCAAAGCTGGTTGTTCTCACTCCGGTAATTACCTTCTCAGTTTAGACTTAATACAAGGGCAAATGTTACTTTATCATAATATAATAAATAAAAGACATTAAGTAATTAGTAGCGCGGGTATATTTCTAAAATACTAAACAGACAAACAATAAACTGTGAACTTAATCACATGAGTTCTTATACAGTTTCAAGACAGGAAAATTAGAGCTCTCAGCTACAGTCATTTTAATAATCACATTGGATCTGCATTATGTATTTGTTATTACATGCTCAGCTGATTCAAGGTTGTACAATGCCTAAAATCATTCCAAAGCAAGCAAACCTTTTGTCTTTTTAATTCTGACTGGATTACACAATGCATATATTTGTATTTAGTTAAATTGCTAAGTTTATTTCACACATTCCACGAAAAAGACATCAGCCATTCTCTTGATTTCCAACCAGACTAGCTTTCTTGATAGAAACCCTCTGTAAGGGTGTAATTTGCTCTTTTTGATGTAAAAGCTATGCAAACTTTCAGCCAGATTCTCAGTGCTTTTTGTTCTTTAGCAGATCTCCAGTACCCTCAGAATTCTCCTGGAAGACCCAGGAATTCTGAAAAGACAGTAGCTTGTAGAGGCACAAATGACAGCAAGAACCTCAATTTCTGTCAACGGTTTTCAAATTGGGACTGCTTCCCCTTTCCTTTTTCCTGTCTGGTTACTCACCTTTCATTTTTAGATCTATTCTTGACAGTATGTTTCCCCTTTCATTCCTCCCCGCCCTGGTTTAATTTCTAAATGTTTTCTGGATTTTGTGAAAAGCATGCAGCTTGCAGAATTTGATTGATTTGACTTTAATTCTTTTTTGTGGGGAGGGGAGGGAGTTTACAGATGGACTAAAACCAGCTGAGAACCAAGAAGCCATCTTTTTCTTTCAGATAGAGACCCATCTGTTTAGTCTTGGAGCCTATGTGACTTTTAGGGCAATTCTCTGTTCTATTTTATGAAGAAAGTTCTTAAATATCATAGCTTTTCGTTTGTGTCAACCAAAGAAATATAGAAATAAGGGCTGGTTACTTTAGTTTCCTTCTAAAATGAAAAGTAGATTTGGCTTTATTCACTGTAAAAACTAAAGTATTCACACCAAGCGTGAATTTTTTTTTTTTTTGCCAGCAAAAGTTAAAACATCAAAGAAACCTCTTTCAAATACTAACAAATTTACTTACAAACACCTATATTTATTATTTCATAAATAGGCGCAAGAGTTTCCATAAAAAAAGATTAAATACAGACACAGTATGAAGAAATGATACAGAGCCGTATGTAAAGGTTATAATTTAGCTGTTTCCAATCTGTTTCTGCATCTAATAAAATAACAGGTAAGCATTTGGCAGTTTTATACATAAAAGGACTTAAATGACATTTACTAACCATTACACAAAAAGTGATACAAAAAAGCAATTTTTCTGCAGTACAAAATAAACGTGTTTGCACTTCCCTTCACACTAGTTTCTTTTTGTCTGATCAATGAGACAAAGCCAATTTGTTTTTAAATGAAAATCGTTTGGGAATACGGTTTTTTTTTCAAATACTTTGAAAATATAGAACTATTAGTCAGTTGTTTTAAAAATGAAGTAAAAATATGAATGTTTGCCAATTTAACCCCTATTGTGAAATCAATAAACTGGAATGAGCCAGTTTCAAATCACAATTTAGCTACAAAAACATTCACATTTTATACTCTAGGAGAGTGTGACATAGATGCTATTTACAAACTTGCTATGACTGCTACATCAAGCCATTTAAAAAGTCTTTAGTAGTTTCATATAAACACCCATTATGAAAACCAATGGAAAATCCAGGACTTTTATCCAAGACATCTATAGTTGCTAAGGCAGTTACTATAGCGCAGCACTTCACAGCAAAAAACCAACATAAAATCTGAATGGTCCAAATTTCCTTCAGGGAAGAAGAAAAACAATGTCCATAAAGGATTAAAAAAATAATAAAGAAGCATGACTATTTCTTCCAGAGTGGGTGACCCACAAGCTCAAATGGTCCTAAGTGCTTAGCAACTTGTATTTTTCTAATAAAATGGAGAACTGCCTTGACTATACAAAGCAATCCACGGTGAAAAGACTTCCCTGAATGCCTCAGTGGAAAGAAGAGGTGTTCGGATTTTCAGGTAAGGTACAGTGCTTTGTCCCTCTGCATGCCCCTGTGCGAAGAGAAAACAGACAGATGATGCCTTGTTAACAGGACAGCCTTGCTACAGGTGACCAAGGGGGACGTGTCTATCTGCTCTAGCTTGAGGGGTGGAGTTGGGCACTGGGAAAGTGCACAGTAAAAGCCAACAGGATCTAAAGGCATTTATTCTTGGAATGGTTGGAAGGATGCTTAAAAATTTCTGCTTTCACGAACACGGAACCGTTCTAGATTATCTTTTGTAAAGCAGGAAGAAATGACGGATCTTTCCAACGACCAGAGAGCAGGGCACAACATGCCTGCTATGAGAGCTGTGTGCCACCAGGTGGCGATGGCTGGCCACTTACCCACTACTGCAGTAGTCATTCCAGTCCACGGGCTGGGCGGGAGGATTTCTGCACCCAGAGCGCACATATTCCATGGCCTGGGTGACCACTTGTGCAGCTGTAGACGTAGGATTGATTATAGTCTGATAGTCGGGAAGATTAAATCCCTGAAAGGGAAAGCAAGTCCACAAATAAGGATCAAAGTGCCTTTTTAAGAAGAAAAGCACCTAAGTATTTATCCATTGTTTGCAAACACTACTGCCTTCTTGCTAGTGTCCCTGAAAGGGCAAAAGCTTATCCTGAGGATGCAGAAAACTTAAAACAAAGATGGAAAGGAAGTGCCCACCACCCAACCTTTTTACCTTTCCTTCATTTAACCATGTGTTAGAAAACCTTGAATTATACTCTTGAGCAGATAAATTGAATTTAGAAGCAATTTAAAATTTAGAAAAGCCAACTCAATCAAAACAAAGGGAAAAGGCCCTAAACCCCTCAGAGTTTATGTTTTCTATCAAACCTAAGGATACATTAATAGTTAATCCCCAGAATATGCAACAGAATCTTTTTTGAAGGATCCAGGCAGCAGGTGGCTGAGTGTTTTATTAGACTACACCTATTCACATATTGTTCTCAAAACCCTTTTTCTTCAGTCAGTCACAAAGGGACCATCTGCTTCTTCTTTTATTTGTACTTCTTTTTTTCAGCTAAAAATTTCAGCCAAAGCTTTTTAACAGTTGTTGGACTAATATAGGGAAGGAGATTCAAAACAACTTGCCAGTGGAAAACACAGAGAAGGAAGAGTATAAGACAGAGCAAATATTTTTTAATTGAAAAGTCTATTAACTAAATAATAATCAGACTTCAGGAAGGTTCTTTTAATACACTGGTATGGTGAAGTGTTGACTTTTAATCCTTGCAGAGCTATTAAAAATTCAAGGACAGAATCTCTGAAGTAGACAGCTATATCTGGTAAACAAAAAGCATTATATGCTAAGATTTATTTTTAGCTTATCTGGTGAATTCAAGAGCAGCATAAGCAAGCTTTACTGGAAATGACCAAAAAAGCAACTTAATTAATCTTGTGGCTGTACTTGCAGAGAGCTTCTTTTGAAGGCATAATATTGTTGAGATTTTTACCTTTTTTAAAAAATTCAGCAGAATGATCAGAAAATTGATTTTCAACTAAGGCTATTTCCTTAGACTTTCACTCATTTGAGGGTACCTTGGGTAAAGACTCAAGGACATCTATTATCAAATGTCCTCAATTCTCAATATTGGCTTTAAGATATTAATTTATTTTCCATTCACGTGATTAAAGACTTCAAGCCAATGTCCACGCAAACTCCCACCAAAGCTGCTCATGAAAGACAAATCATTGAAAAGTAGAGTATTCAGCCAGCTGGGCTATTTGACCTCACACAGACTAGAAGGAATAGAATGTTTCCTAAACTAACAACTGGCTTGTGGGAGGTAAGTTTGTTTATGCAGACACCACCTGCAGCTCCAGCCATAAACATTTTCCAGAAGAGGGGGGTGAGAAGTGAGAGGTATATAACTGGATATTTGGTTCTCCAGGCCTTTCCAGGCTGGCATCCTCTCTTTCTCCAGACCATCCTGTACCTCTGTGACACAAGGAGTTTCACTGGCTTCGGCAAACTGTATTCGTTTCATTATGGTCCCATAATGTCTTTATGGGGCTTACTGTCCGGCTTTCTGGACCTCTTGCCCGAGTGTCTCATGTGATGCTGTGTGATGCTAGGCAGACAGCAGGAAAAAGTCCACAGAGAGAAGAGCCTCGCGCTGACTCTTATTTCAGCCCCGTCATCAGGGCTGCCCAGTGACCAGAGAGTGTTTTGTGTTGCTTACTGGATATTCTCAGGGTCAAACCCACAGTAGTGGGTCAATAAATCATGTGTTCCAATAAATAAGTTTTAACATTGACTATTTGATGCTCATCTTGGAAAGGCCTGGGGAATATAACTGTGTAAATACCAAGGCTTTCCTATCTTTTTAATGTAAAGTTCTCCACATTGTATTTTTGCACAATCAACAAAACGTAACCTAAAAGTAAGTAAGTCTCAAAAACAGAGTAGTTGAAAATATCTCGCGTTGAAGGTATGGAAACATATGAGAAAGCAAAAAATAAATAAAAATAAATCAACCTGCTTCCACCCAACACCACACAATCAAAAAACGGAAATGACCATTGTCTTTTCTTCCTATTCAGTGAATATGGTCCCTCAAGCTTGGGAGAGAGAATAGCAGGAGAACATTAATTTTTAAGTGATCACTTTAAGATTAAATGGGTAACTTCAGTTTACAAAACCAAAATTATGCATTATCTACAAAGCTCAAAGATTTAAAATTCAGCTAACTTCAGTGCCTAAATTTAAGATCACTAGTATTAAAACAACCGAGGACCAAGAAAAATACAAGCAAAGCCTGAAGACCATTATTTTACTTGCTTTCAATTTAGAAAATGAAACATTCTTCTGAAGACTGTATTAAGAGATGTTGAGGTCAAACCCAGAACTATGGACGTTTTTATTACTGATGAAAATATGAAACAACAATGATGATATAAATTTTTGAAAAACTGTTTGCTTAGCAGTCTAATTAAACAAGGCTGAATATTTTGCATTTTAATGCTCAAGAGAAAAATCACCAACTGTTTTGTAGCATGCCTGGAATTTTAAATTTCATTTTCTGGTGCCAGATTGAAATAAAAATAGGAAACATGATAAAGATTAATTTGATGTCAGAAGGGACATTTGCTCTTTAATTAGATTTCTGTAGCCCTAGCAGTTTTGTTGTGCCACCACAGCAAGTCCTAAAAAAGCCTGCAGCAATACCAAACAGTGATCTTCATATCCACACTTTACTGGGAACTAATTTCATTTCCTGCCTGTCTGGAGAGGTATTTTCAACAGGCATCAATGTTTTTGTCTTCACAACTGATTTATTCATCAATCTCAATGTGATTTTTTTAAACCTTTAAATTATACCCACATCCTAAAGCAGCTGTTTATTACACAAGGAAATTGAAAATCTGTCTGTGTGATACCATACAAAGATTTTTTTCTTAAGGTTATAAAGGAAGTTGACAGATATTAATGATTTTTTTTTTCTCTTAACCTCATTCGACAATATAGTGAACAAAAAAAGGAAGAAAATTGGACCCAAAAAACCCCAGGTCTATGGGCTTACTGTATAAAATATTATTCCAGGAAAAAAAAAACAAACAACAAACTATTACTCCTAGTGGACTACACAATCATTTTTGTAGGATACATTCATTTTCAAAAGGATAATAAAATAACTAAAGTAATACTGAAATATGAAACTTTACTTTAAAAATACAGGAGCCATTAACTTTCTCCTTCTCTCTTTTTCTTTGTTTGGTGTTTGAAAATGGGAACATGGCCCCCGTGCCCAGGAAGCAAACATTGTCAGGATGAAGATGATGGACCAGACAGGTCAAATCCCATTCATTAGCTCTACAACCACAGGCTAAAGACCCACTTGGATGACATGAACACTGGCCCCACAGGCCACTGTGAGTGAAATAAGCTGAGTGACATGGAGCGGTGACGGACTCTCTGATCCTGATTGTAGGGTTGACAACTCGTTGGGGCTTCCAGCCCCCTTAACCTGCAGGATCCTACTCCAGTGACCTACCCATGAATCTAACCTCGTTGCCCAACACTCGCCCTTCCTCGCCAGGCTCCCCTTCCACATCTGCACAAGCCACGCCCCTCCCAGTTAGGTCCTCCAGCCAGGAGCCCCTTTTCCGTGCTACTGCTCTCTGCTGGTATCTACCCTTCCCACCTTCTGATTCTTTTTTTTTTTTTTTTTTTTTTTTTTTAGCGGTACGCGGGCCTGTCGCGGTTGTGGCCTCTCCCGTTGTGGAGCACAGGCTCCGAACGCGCAGGCTCAGCGGCCATGGCTCACGGGCCCAGCCGCTCCGTGGCATGTGGGATCTTCCCGGACCGGTTCACGAATCCGCGCCCCCTGCATCGCAAGGCGGACTCTCAACCACTGCACCGCCAGGGAAGCCCGCACCTTCTGATTCTTAAAGGCTGCTTCCTCTTCTCATCCACCTGCTCTTGAGAGGGGCCTTCTTTATCCATCCCAGCAAAAGACCTGCCGTTCCTCCACACACCCTGCAGTCTGCCCCCCTGTTTTATTTTTTTCCATGGGATCCTAGTTATTTATCTGTTTATCTTATTACTACCTGCCACCCCCCCCCGCCCCAACTCTGATGGGAGCTCCATGCGTGCACAACTCACTCACTCATTTGAGATTCTACAAACTAGCCTGTAATTTCTTCCAATATTTAAACTTTTACTACTAATTTTTTATTCACTCATTTGTTCATTTGTCCCTTCAACAATTATTTTATTGACTATCTACAATGATCAAGGCATCGTTAAAAGTGAGTTCAGTCACTGCGGTCTCTGCAGCTGTACTGCCTCTCCATTTTGGGTTCATGCCATTTTGTCTCTATTATTAATGTAAATTGAAATCAGGTCCTACCGTCTCAATAAGAACACTTTCTGAGATACACGAATAGAACTGACTTAAAGATTGATGAGTAACTTGTCCAACGTAATCTGTTCTATTTTTTCCTATTCAGTTAAGATGCTATACGGAAAGTCACATCTCTTAAGTTTCCACGTGTGGCCTTATGCAATTCTGAAATGTTGGTCACAGCCAGCTCATCTAAGGTATGAGTATAAATGGAAAATGAACTGTCTCTGAGTGGATAAATTAGTAGAAAGGTGCTCTCTCTGCACAGAGCTCTGGCCCTCAGCTTGGGGAGGGGGCCGTGACCTCTGTATTCTTTCCTCTGAGGAGAAACACCCCTCACTACAGCACTGTGAGCAAAACACGGGCCCTCAGCCAGGCAGCACACCTAGGCAGGACTCAAAACACGTGACTGAAGGTCGAGTCCCTCGAGGTCTTAGCTCTTCACTCAAACACTATTGGTTCATTAAAATGCGAGGACACCCAAAGAGTGTCCCTCTTATTGAGAGTAACGTCTGATGGAAAGAATGGCAATTGGACCCTTTGAATATCAATTGCTGGTCACAAACCCCGCTGTAGACAAGGCAAGATGGTGGATGGAGGTTGGCTTTTCCCCAGTGGGTCGACAGCCAGTCTGTTGACAGGTAAGTCAGTTGTCTGAGCTTTATCAATATCCTTGGCTTAGGGACCAAAGGAAGACTTCAGTAAAGAGATGAGTCCTTTGCTCTCCACAACCATTCAATTTCAGAACTAACTAGGATGTAAAGACCCTCCCAATTCTTAGAAGAAACTGTTAAGAATTTACAAGAATGATTAAGAGTGAGAGGCAGCAGGCCTAGCGTTTAAGAATCCAGGATCTGGGCTTCCTTGGTGGTACAGTGGTTGGGAATCCGCCTGCCAGTGCATGGGACACGGGTTCCAGCCCTGGTCCGGGAAGATCCCACATGCCGCGGAGCAACTAAGCCCACGCGCCACAACTACTGAGCCTGTGCTCTAGAGCCTGCGAGCCACAACTACCGAAGCCAGCGTGCCTAGAGCCCGAGCTCCGCAACAAGAGAAGCCACCACAGTGAGAAGCCCGCGCACCGCAACGAAGAGTAGCCCCCGCTCGCCGCAGCTAGAGAAAGCCCGCGCGCAGCAACAAAGACCCAACACGGTCAAAAATAAATTAAAAAAAAAAAAAAAAAAGAATCCAGGCTCTGATTGCTGAACAGAGTTGGGTTTGAATTCCAGCTCTGACCTTACGGGCATGTTACTCAACTCTGCTGAGCTTGAGTCGCCTCACCTGTGAGATGAAGGCGACGTCAGGACCTGCGCTGTAAATTTTCTGAAATTAAAGATGAGGTAGGTGATGTATTAAGGTTGGTCACTGTCACCTCTTGGAAACCCTGTCTATAATGACAACACTAAAAATGAATTTACTATATTTGACTGCTCTTTCTGCCTCCTCTGCACCCCACTGTGGCAAACTGTAGGCTCGAAGTCCACAGCGGGCTAGATATCGCGCCCACAGGAAGACTATGCTTGCACATTTAATTACAGCTCTGGGACAACAGAGTCATTGGATTATAAAAGTGAGAGATTACTTTGATATGTTTTATAGGCTTTACCTTGATCTATTTTGTTAAAATAAGTTTTTAGGATTTTTAAATGCTTTACGTTCAGTTTACATCATTTGCTCCTTATTCCCAAATTTTAAAATAACACCAAAATCCAAAAGGAAAACTTGATTTCAAAGAAAAGTTAAGATAAGACTGCACACAAATGGTTTCCGTAACTGGGGGGTGGGCAGGGAGGCTTCCAAACCTCCTGTGTTTTCTAATCTATGTAGAAGCCAGATATCCATTTTTAAATAAACTGGTTAATAACTGGTTATAACTGGTTATAACTCTGGTTAATATTTTCATTTCTTAGGACTCTCAAGGGTGTACCAAATTTGATATTTCTGACTAGAAACAGTGGGCCTGATTTCATCTTGCAGCATTTATTGGACCCAACGGGCGTATCATCAAGACTTTCTCATTTCCAAACAATATGCGCATATATTTTAAAGGTAGGCTTCTCAACCCCAAAGAGATCTTTAGCAGTAGTGGCATCTGAAAACAACAAATGTACTTTACTCAAGAGGCAGAAAACAGGAAGGGTGATTAGAGACATGAAGCAAAACGGGTATACCACGGGAAAGAAGTCCGGGATTATGAAAAGCAGAAGCTACTGTGATTGTAGGAGGCTCTGCCCAACTCACCCCGTGAATTACCTTTCGGGAAGCAGATATTTGTTGAAGATCTTCCATTCTCTCTCCACTTAAACGGAAGAACTGACAAACCCCGCCCCCCCCCCCCCCCCCCCCCAGCCCCTCCGAAGGGGAGTCCAGTGCGCGGCGCGGCATGGCACGTACCTGCTGCATGGTGGGGGAGTGTAAGGCGGGCTGGACCTGCATGGGGAGCTGGGTGCCAAGGGGCTGCTGCATGTTGAGATGCTGGTGAAGAGGGGGGCTGATCTGGAGGGGAGGAGCGGGGGACACGGCCATGTTTGCTATAGAGACAGTCACTGGCATTTGGTTATTGGCCTTGGGGGCTATGCTCCTAGGGAGACTGGGATGCATGGTGGTTAGGTGAGGGTTCATTCCTGGTTGTTGGTGATAGTGAGAACTTAGGTACAGAGCTGAGTGGGCCTGGCTGGGCCCAGGGAACACTGACGGCGGCTTTGAATTGATCAGCTGCGGAGGCTGAGATGTCTTCACGTCAACGGGTTCGCTGTAGCTCTGCGGAGGAACAAACAAGAGCAGAGTTAAGAGACGGACCCACGGGTGTTGCTTTTCCTTAGGAAGCTGCTCTGAGTTCACTCGTGAACGTTCACGTGAATCAACACCTGTTACTACTCTTGACTCTCAAAAACAACTCCTTCATCATTTGCCACGTGACTTTATGCAAGTCTGAGCTCATTTCACCTCTTTTATAAAATCTAAAACGACGTATGATGACATTTTTTTTTCTTTGCTTAAATGCTAAGCTCTAATTTGGTGACTTTTCTCATCATCCAAAGAGAGATAAAAAGATGAGGGGTGGGGTGGATGCCATCAGTGCCCTAAGAGGAATTACCAGCCAGTGTGGCTCGCTTGGAAAGGAAGTCACTTCTGGAGTTCGTCTGTTGATTGTAAGTTTAGTTTTTTATTTTCCCTCTTGATATTCTCAAAGAGCTTTGGCATAGATATTTGCACAAAGAAACAAAGTTGGTTGATGGAACTGGATAAGGAAGAAAAGAGTTCAAAAATACCTTTCTGAAGTCATATAAAACCACGTTAATATATCTTCAAAGTAACCATAGAACACGTTTTGATTTTTTGAAGAGTTGGTGATGAATTATCCTCAGTAATGAACTGGATAAAAATAATCTCTCTTAGGAATTTTAGACTCCGTCATAAATTAATTTTGCCCTAACTTTTTTCACACCTTCACACGGTCATTTCCTAATAATCTTTTAATTGACTTAAAAACTAGACATTTCAGTGGAAGCTGAAAAGCGTCAAGAATGAACCCCAAAGCATTTCTTCTTGGGCATGAACCTGCCTACTTCTGGCGAGAGGAAGAGGCTGATAAACAAATGGTGAAAGGTGAAACCAGCTGGAGAAAGAAAATGCTGAAATGTCCTTCTGGAGAAAAAAGTCACTTGGTCAAAACAAGGTCTTGAGGATGCATCTGTGCCCTTGTTCTGTGACCTAGATGTCATGCTTCTTCCGTTGATAAGTCAGCATGAGCTTCTTGTTACCCAGAACTGAGGGCCTTCCTGGGCTCCCCTTGCTAGGTCTCCGCACAGCACCGTGGACAGACGGGTATGTTCACGAGTCTGGCTCATCATGCACAGCGACATGAAACTCCGCGTGGGAACTTCATTGCACAAGGCAGCCAGCAACGCAACTCATTTCCTCCCAACAGTGTAGGAAAACTGAGTGAGAGCCGCAGTAAGAATGGTGCTGCACGTGTGCTGAGCGGAGGAGGCCAGGCTGGGGTGAGCACTGGTGGCCTCACATCCTCTCCCTATGGGAAGGACGCAACTGCCATCTCTAAAAACATGTCAGCCATGGAGATGTGGGGTCCTGTGAGACGCTGATTTTACTCCAGGCAGAGTAGATAGTAAGGTGAACCCTAAAGAATCCAAGCTCCTCTGAAGAATCCTCTCATTATAATATTTTTCTCTGTTAGTAGTGATGCAGATTTTCTGAAATAGGAATAGACATTCAGACTCCCTGCTCTCTGCATTAACATGAAAAAGGTCAAAAACTGTTCACAAAAATTTTCAAGGGGAGGCTTTAGACCAAAGAAGCTTTATGAAATGTAGTACCTAAAAGGTGCTTTCAATTAAAAAAAAAAACAAACTTAAGTCATTTTCTTTTTTTGGTTCCATTTAAAAATTCTTATTGTTGATGTGCAGAGCAGTGAACAATTCAAGGAAAAGGTCAAATGGGTTAACTCAGGCTGTGTAAACAGTGACTAGCTTTACATCAGAATAACAGGTACTGCAGTGATATGCCTCAAAAGTCATTCCATATATGCCAAGAAGATTATGTGCTTATTGTGTGTCTGTGCGTTTAAGTCACGAGGCAAAGTGTTTTCATTGTGTTTGCATTCCATCTTCTTTGACCTAGCACAGAAGGGCTAATTTCATATTTAGTTACATACTGCATCAACTTCATACAGGAAAGGAACAATTACACAATGACCAGATAGCTACGAAAATTAATACATGTTATTGTGTCTTCTTTTTGGCCTTATAGTTGCTTTCACTTAAACAGAAGAAAAATCACTCACAATTCCCATACTGTCAAAACTATAAAATCTATGTAGCTGTAAAATGTTTTCACTTTGTATTTCTGTAGCCAATAATCACATCATTATCTAGTGATATGGTACACACAGAGCAGTAGATAGGCAGCCTGACCTTGTATGAACACATATGTGTGTATGGGAACACATATGTGTGTATGGGAACACAGCATGACAGGTTCAGATATGATCATACGATCGCCCCAGGAATTCCAACAAGGTAATTAAAAACATATTTAAATTAAACAAACCTAAAGGGATATACTTATGCTACACTTAGAAATCACTGATTGTAGTGGGTACAGATGCTTAGCAAGCAGTTGGGCTGGCTTCATGGGCCAGAAGCCAGTCCTGGCAAGCAGCTCTAAGGACTTTGCCACTTTGCCCCCCGCCGACACAGTTTCCAAGTTGTATTAGAGGGGGTTTGTGGAAACATAAGTGTCCTTAAAAAACAAGTTTCCATGACAAAATATGTGTGGGAAGAGCACTGGGCCACATCAGGTTAAGAGGGTGCGTCTCCTGCAGGACTTATCAGAGTCTTGAGTGTGTCAATGTACACTGTGAATCTCCAAGCGACCATCACAGAAGTCTTTCCTCAGTGGGCCATTTCACTGAAATAGTCTTCAGTGGGAAACACTGGTTCAGGAGAAGAATTAATAAATTACACATGCATATTTAAAATGATAAATAGAACATACATTTCAATTTAAATAGTCATATTTCTTGCCTCAAATAAACTAACTTGTATTGCCCCCAAATGCATATATAAATTACATCCATCCAGGTGTAAAACCAAAATTATCCTTTCTTTCATGTTTACTGGAATACTATCTGCATAGAGAATTTCATATTCTAGGCCAAGGACAGTGACACCACTTCCTGAAGGAATTAGGAAGTCGGTAACTTCTCAGCTATAGCCTGGAAGAGCTAAGGCGTGGATATGTTAAGGCAAATTCAAATTAAACCATGAACCAACTTTTCCTGAATTCCACTTTCTAAATAATAACGTGGTCTGATGCATAGTTAGATGATAGATAGATGTAGAGATAGAGATATAGACAGATAGATACAGAAACAGACAGTAACTTACTTGAGGTACTGTACTGCCAACCTTGAGAAGACTCCTTCCTCATAGTAACTAAACACAAAACATTTTGTCTATCCAGCCATTAGTTTGGCATTTGTCTTCTCAATTCTAAAGCATGTAGAGGTCAGTACTGTTAAACCTATTTTGAAATAGTAGTAGTTTTTAATCACTAGAAGGACTATAATGAAGTGAAATTAAACAGATTTCCAAAACCAAGGATTTAGACAATACTTGAAACAATTTTTAACACAGAGAGAGAAAGAATTTTTGGGAAGTTACATGTTTTCTCTATATTTTCAAAGTTGTTGAATATGACAAGATAAATAATAACACATCTAGCTACGTGCCTAAACATGGCAGGCACTACACTGGGGGTTCTCTTCCTGCATTTTCTCTTCACCGTGATGTCCTGCACCAACAGGAAAGTTTTTTTTGTTTTTTGTTTTTTTTTTTTCTGGCTGCACAGCTTGCAGGATCTTAGTTCCCCCACCAGGGGTTGAACCTGGACCCCGGCAGTGAGAGCACTGAATCCTAACCACTGGACCACCAGGGAATTCCCAGGAAAGGATTTTTTAAAGGTCGGGACTGGAATCTTCTGTGTCCCATGCATCTGACACAGTGCCAAGTATAGAGAAGACAAACACGTTTGTTGAGTGACTGAATGACTGTTCTTGAGCAATATTGCAAGCAGTCACTGTTGCCCTAGCTGATATTCCTGACAAGACATTCTGTTCCTCTTCCTAAGGGGTAAGGAAAGATCTGAAATCTTTGAAAACCCACAGAATATCAGATTGATCTTCATTCTCTGCTCTCATCATGAACCACACCCTTCCAGAAGAAATGAGAAATTATAACCCTTAGCTTTGCCCTTCGGTTAGGTACCATGTGCTTTGTTCCCCACTGGACCTTGGGTGGATGGCAGGAAGCAGGGAAGCTTACCGCGTTTCATCCATATTTTGAGAATTTGTATCTTTGTGTAGAGATTCATTCATTTAGAAAGGAAAAAAAACCTGCTTCTAGCTTCGCTTCTGATGAATTCTTAATCAGACTAATACAACAGACCGCCTATTAATTACAGAGATATTTTATTGCTTTGGAAGATAGGCAGAACACGTTCGTTTTCCATAGCAAAGTGTCACGAATTCACAGCAAAGCGTCATGATTAAATGGAAATATGAAGAAATCATAAGCTTAATATACTCTCACCGTCATTTTCTTCCAATTAAACTATGAAAGCAAGGCTACTATTTTGCAAATAATTACATTGTATATGAAGATCTCTATACCTTCCATTCAGAAACTAGAATTACTTTCTCATACAGTCTAAATCATTTAAATTTGTTTCTAATCTCAAATGCATTAACCATCTTTTATTTAGTGGTGTGTGCTTTGTGTCGGTCACCTGCCAAATATGACCCTATCAGTGTATACACAACTGAAAATCCACCCTTGAATGTGACACCTTCATGGGATGAATGTGTATTTGCTATTGGTTTATGAGCTCTATTTCCTGTTTTCTTTTGGGCCCCTGATTCTAAAGGATGCTTTCTATAAGCAAAATGGAATGTGTGTGTGGGGGGTGCGCAATGAAGACCTTTTGGGTCTTTTCAGTAGTCTTTCACAAAGGGTACGACTCTATAAATATTAAGGTACTTCTTATTAATCAAGTTGTTGATTGTCCAAGATAGTTTCAATCCCATTTACTTTGTATAATGAAGATAATACTGCATAGTCTATAAATGCTCCCTTTCTGGGATGATAAGTGCTATAAAAATGAAAGATTGACAAAGCAATTGTTACTTAAAACAGCAAAGTATAAACACAAGACATAAAGCTCAGTGGAAATAACAATATAGGAGGCGCTGAACCAAATCAGATTAATAGTTCATCTAATTTGATTCTTGTTTCCAGTGCTGACCAATACTTGATGCATTGGAAATTAAACAAAATGTATGCACCTACTCAACTGTGCATTGTTACTTTTGGAAGGAAAATTCTTCTTGGTACTTGCAGGTGATTAGCTTACACCCTGAAGCATGAGATTTTATTATCTTTAAATCACGATCTGGGCTTACAGAGCTGCAAATTTTATGTTAACAGTCATAAAATGATCCATCCTATTTTCATATTCAGACTAAGTATTTGTCTCAATAGCTCTCTACGGCGTGAATTCTATAAGTTACTTTCATCCTGTAAAAAGAAATCATTTGTTTTGTTTCAAATTTACTATCCTTTAATTGAACTGAGAATTGTATTTCTTTACTATCGGTCATGGCAACAGAGAACTTACTTAATTTAGTTCAACACTGTCCTATACTGTACATTAAAAAAAGCTTCCATCATCCTCTGTAAGTTTCGGCACCCCCGCTCAAGGTAGAGACAAAATCTCATACTTGATGTGTGACCTTAAAGTCATGAACCTGATTACTTATACTGAACATACCAGAACATATTCATCCAAGCATCGTCTCTTTCCAGGCTGGCACTTCTGAGCAGCTGTACGCTTATTTCAATAATGCTGCTTTTACTTGGAATATTTGGGAACTTCCGTACAGGATTTTCTTCAGCGCCTGTGGGTCATCGCTTTACATATCCTCAGACAACTCTTTGTCTTTTGGCGGTGAATTTGATTTTTGGAAACAGCTAATAGTCACTTGAAGCCAAGTCTGTTGGATGTATATGGGTGATGTTCGGGGAAAAGAATGAGGTGTGAAAGCCATGTGACAATGTTGATTTGCTAAGGTGGCTCATAAACTTTTGTGGAGTGTGGTTCTAAAAGAGGACCTGCCAAAAGTCTTCTGAACTCTGGGGCAATAATAAAATAAGCTTGTAGCCGCCCAAGGTGAGTCCTTTGAATGCAACACTCATTTTGGGAAGATAAATTCTGGTCTATGCGGTAAGATAAAGCTAGTTCCAGTTGCTTTAGAGTTATACATTGCTTTCAACATAATTTAGGCTCATGTCTAGGAATTCCTGAGTCTATGGAAAAACTGTATTTCCTCAAGCTTTACTTAACAGTCCAACCCAAAATGACCTGAAATAGCATGTAGAACCACTCCAGCCCAGAAACCGTAGGCTCCACAATGGCATATATACTTGACCCTCAGACTATTCGTAGGCTCCCTCAACTAAAGGCTCATAAAGACATTTCAGTTAAGGAACCCGTGTAGGTGATTGTTTTAAATGTCTAGATCATTTTTTATCTTTATAAAAGAATATATGTATGAAGCAAATTTTTCTTATTTTAATGCCACTTTAAAATTTTCTTCATATCAAAGCAGCCTTGCAGACGTTGAAAATATGATCCAGCTATATCGCGAATCATATACAAAACTTTCCTAGTTCTTTGCTATCAATAACATCAAACATAAAATTGATAGTAATAATAATTGCCGGTATTAAGTGCTTTCCTGTGTTCAAGATCCTGAGAGTTTCCTATTTTATTTTAATGGAAACCTAATGATGTAGGTCCTATTATCTTCTCTGTTTAACACATTAGAAAATCGAGACTTTCAATAGTTGAATAACATGCATAAAAGCAAGCAGTTAGGAAGTGAGAAACCTGGAATTTGAACCCAGATGGAGCTGCCCCGAGTGCCTGGGGACGTTTCTGCCCCCTGAGGACTTGTTTCGTGTGACACTGGTGGTGCGTTAGAGGTTTTTAATGCTTCCCTCGGTGCCTGAGGAAGCACAGGTGCTGAAGACGCCTTCAAGATCTTCTCCAAACCTTATTTATAAACCTTTGCTTCCCGCTTTCAAATTTCTCAACGGAAAGAAACTGTTTGCCTAAACAATCCAAGAGTTTGATAATGCTCCCTGTTCAGATTAAATTCCTCCAGGGTAACACGGTGTCTCCATTCTTGTTCTGGATTCAGAGAAAGCAGAGCACAAGGAACCACTGCCCATGCCTGACACGCATCACGGGGTGAACATGCCCACATCTGTGCTTTTCAGACTTAGTAATGTCAGATCCCCTCTCCTCTGCTACTATCTCCTGCCCTCCCTTTTCAGTTGCTTTATGACTCTTTCCTCTGCAATCTCTCCAACTTCCCTCTTTAAATCATAGAGACTAAAACTGAACAGGTTAGCCTTTGCAGGTCTTACGCAGGCTGTGCTTGCAGCTGCCAGTGTGCTCCCTTTCCTGTGTCCTTCACTGCGCGTGTGTTTCCACGGCAGAGGGGCTGTGCTGGGCGGGTCTGTCACCGAGCAGATCTAACCCTGGGTGGGTCTGTCACTGGCTCCACGTGACTAGGTAAAGCACGTGCACAGCTGAACAGCAAGGCACAGAACAGGGCTTCCTAAACATTCCGCAGGCCCCAGCATCCTCTGAGGGTCTCGGGCTGGCCTCTGGTGGTGGGCGGTGGGTGGAAGGGAGGGGTCAGCCTTCTACCCTCATCCCCAGCCTCATTTCAACGAGAACACCTTTACTCTTGGCTGTCTAACATGTAAGAGTTGGCACAGAATTTTACTGAGGATAATAAGAGGCCGTAGTTCTAAAGATATAAAAATTGACAGTCACCCAGGGTAGAGAAAAGCCTACAAGCTTTGGAACCGGAGAGCGAGTGTGAGCTCTCCCTCTGCTACCACCAGCCTCTCCTTCGTCTCTTAGACTCTCCAAGTCACTTAGTCTCTCTTCCTAGAGACTGTCTAGAAAATGGGGCTAAATCTCACTTTGTAGGGTTATTGTGATGATGAGTAGAAATATATGTAAAATGCCGAGCACAGCATGGGACACATAGAAGCTACTAGATAGCAAGGTGCCATTTGTATTTGCGTCGTTACTGAAAAAAATTAGGTGTCCAGCTGAGTGTGTGTCTGTATTGTCATTTTCAAGTACGAAGGTTAGAATATTCTACTACGACTGAGCTTTTTTATTTTGGGTTAACTTCAATTTTATTCGGGTCTGGAGTCATGTTAATTAATATGCCGGGTTAGATGGTATATAATTCATTTAAGCTAAAATGGAATTGAAAGGAGAGGAGCATTGCTAATCCTATGACTCAGTCTCTTGGGGGGACCAATATTCACTGGCTGCTTCTATTTTTTGTTTATGTTCTGTAAGAAACAGCTAATTTTAGAGTAGTGAGACGCAGTTAATTTTAGAGTATAGTTTCAAACCTCTCAAGTATCACGAAACACTCTGATCTGTTGTGCTCATCTTTGGGCTCTCAGCACCAAGCCCTGTGCCTGATGTGGAAGAGGTGTTGTGCAGCTCTGGCTGGGATGCAGACTAGGGCCTGGGGTGGAAGCAGTGAGAAGTAGCTGCCTTGCCGTGGTTACACATTAGCGATGAGGGCAGGAGCTGCTGGCCCAGGGATACAAGGCCTTATTGGATGAAACACATTGCATAGAAAATTGGTACCAAAATACGTAGCTCTGGAGGAGTAAATCAAAATTGCCAGCGAGAACTTAGGGAACCGGACACAGAGCTCTGGCTAATACAGTATTTCACTGACAAAAGTGACCTTAGGAAACCATCAACAAAACAAAAAGACAAACTGTGGAATGGGAGAAAATATTTGCAAATGATGAAAGCAACAAGGGGTTAATCTCCAAAATACACAAACAGCTCATACAACGTAATATCAAAAACCAAACAATCCAGTCAAAAAATAGGCAGAAGACCTAAATAGACATTTCTCCAAAGAAGACATACAGATGGCCAAGAGGCACATGAAAAGATGCTCAACATGGCTAATGATTAGAGAAACGCAAATCAAAACTACAATGAGGTATCAGCTCACATGGGTCAGAATGGCCATCATCAAAAAGTCTACAAATAACAAATGCTAGAGAGGGTGTGAAGAAAAGGGAACCTTTCTACACTGTTGGTGGGAATGTAAATCGGTGCAGCCACCATGGTGAACAATAGGGAAGTTCCTTAAAAAACTAAAAATAGAGCTACCATACAATCCAGCAATCCCACTCCTGGGCATATATCCGGAAAAGATGAAAACTCTAACTAAAAACGATACATGCACCCCAATGTTCATAGCAGCACTGTTTACAAAAGCTAAGACATGGAAACAACCCAAATGCCCATCAACAGATGACTGGTTTAAGAAGATGTGGTATATATATATATATATATAATGGAATATTACTCGGCCATAAAAAGAATGAAATACTGCCATTTGCAGCAACATGGATGGACCTAGAGATTGTCATACTAAGTGGAATCGGTTAGAGAAAGACAAATACTGTATGATATCACTTGTAAGTGGAATCTAAAAATAATAAAATGAATCTAATATATACAAAACAGAAACAGACTCACAGACATAGAAAACAAACTTTGGGGAAAGGGGAAAGCAAGCGGGGGCCGGGGGGATAAATTAGGAGTATGGGAATAACAGATACAAACTACTATACATAAAATAGATAAGCAACAAGGATTTGCTATGCAGAACAGGGAACTACATTTACTATCTTGTAATAACCTATAATAGAAAGTAATCTGACAAATATATAGAACTGGATCACTTTGCTATCCACCTGAAACTAACACAATATTGTAAATAAACCACTTTAAGTGGGCTTAGAAGAGGGAAGGTCGACGCTCCATCCTGACTTCTGGGGCAGGGGGTTAGGGAAGCAGGTCGAGCGCCCGGTCAGGACCTGGGGACAGCGCGGCCCAGCACAAGGACTGAGGGAGCGGGAGGTCGATAAAGGGCTTGGGCTCTTGTTGCCTACGTGATACTTTTCCTCTTCAGTGAAATGTTGACAATCAAGCCTACTTTGAGGGGTAAGGTATGGGGAGTGAGGGAAGTCATTCACATAAAGTTATCTTTTAAAATATAAATCCGATCACGCCATCCCCCCTACTGGAACCCATTCAGTGGCGTCCCTTTGTACAGAAAATGAAACCCAGCTCGTTTCACCGTCCTGCAAGGTCTTCGTGACTTGGCCGCTGCCCATCTTCCCAGCTTCATCTCAGACCACACTCCCCTGTTCGCTCAGCTCCAGCCACACTGACCATTTCTCCATCCAAGGAGGTATTTTTGTCCCCCGAGCCTGCATTTGCTACACTGCCTGGTCGGCTCTGTCCCAGGCTCCCTGTGTCCTGCAAGCTCCTGTCTTCCCTTGCTCTCAGCTCCAGGGTCATATCTTCAAAGAGGAGTCAGCAGACCACCCTATCAGATGCCTTCCTTGATTTCCCAGAAGGCTTCAATTCACAAAGATCTTGGTCATTCATTAACTTATGTTTTCACTAGTGGTCTCCCCGGACTGAAGAGAAAGTTCTTTAAGTGCAGAGGACGCATCTGCCAGTTCTCCACTGTGTCCTCCGAGCCTGGCCCAGCGCTCAGCACAGACCACATGCCCAGGGAAATTCACCAAATGAACACATGAACGAGTGAACGGAGAAGATGGAGCTCGGCTGTCACACTGTGGTTGCCTGGATTGGTGACTGTTATTACCATGTAGCATTTTATGATTGCACTTTAGATCTTTAGATCTTTCAGAATAGGGAAATAATTTATAACATACTAAAAAAAGTATAACAGAAAAATATATGTGTAAACATGAATGGCTGCTATTTTCCTTGTGATAATTTTAAATGGAAAAGCAATGGATTTTTATATATGTTTCTGTGTGCAATCAGCGGATAGGCTGGTAAATTTTCTGCACGTGTCTGCAAGGTTATACTGCAAATACCCCATTCACATACAACATCAGAACGCCATTTTTCTAACCTGGAGAGGGTGTTTATAACTATTCTTCATTTTGTATACATACAATAGATAGTTGTACATAAATAGACATTCAACAGCTCCAGCAAAATTCCGGCTGCCAAAGAGAAGAAAAACGTCAGAGTAAGCTATAAAGAAAAGTGCTTGTTTTTTTTAAATGTAGAAATGGCAATTCGCAGCATTTATACAAATTGCCGTACACTGAGGGTTGCAACTCTGAGAATGAATAGTAAGAAAAGTTGCAGCTAAGAGCAAATCTGAGGACACTTGTTTTGAAAGTAAAGCTTAGTCAGTATTACAGCATTCTGGCAATCTGCATAACATTAACCAGAGTGCTTTGTATTGGGACTGACACTTCATGTATTGATTTTCTCATATGTAAAATGTTCTGACTAAAACTTCCATTTAAAATGCTCAAGAAGAAATTTATCTTGGATGAAATAAGAATAATTCATATGCCCCCTTACATCTTGGGCATATTAAACTGAATAATACCAAGTAACTATACAACCCAATTGTTGGATGGATCTAATATTTTGCACCTTGTTTTTTTGCTATAATTTTACATACATGCTGTGAATTCTATAAATATACAGAAATGTGTGACGGTATCAGCAGAAAATATAAACAGCTTCAAAAGGAGTTAGAAAAATTAGAAAGTGTGAGATCCATAGTGGGATAGTACAGATGAGCTAGGAATTTTAAGGTTAAATAATAGATATTAAGTTTTCCCACAATGTCATACCTTAGAAGTTGAATGCAAAGTTGCATTAGACCAACAGTGTACTGAAATTTCTTATGCGTTTGTATTCTGTGCTCCTTTTTCTTCTCTGTATCATATATTCATTATATGTTTTCCCCAAGAAAAACTAAATTATATAATTAGAGTTGTTGGAAGGGGGATGGATATTTGTGGATAAAACAGAAAGTATTTTTCACGGGTGAATGGAATGAAGTCCAGAGCCCCACCCACACTGAGCCGGGTACCATACACATCTGGACTGAAGATGCCACAGTGTCCAGTCCTCACAGCTTCAGCCCTGTCTCTGAGGTTACCTGCCTGAGAAATCTATAAAAGGAAATACAGCTTTAATAATCCAACACCAAACAGAGTTAACTCTTGAGTCTTTATACCAGCAAGGGCTCGTTATTTGAGACATTCTAAAGCATAAACTATTTTAGTGGTGTTTTCATTTTCAAATGAAATGATGCATTTTTTTCATTTGTTTGTTTGTTTTGGTAGGCTTACATTCTGATGATGTTGTAATAAGGCTAGGATTAAAGACAGCTGGCATCTCCTCAGCAAAGACCAATGGGATGGGGTCAGGGTGGAGGGCAATTTAAGCGTGGAACATGGTGAAACAGAAAGTTGGTTAGGGATTAAGAATGTACTGTGACTAACCCCCCAAATCAGTAATCGACAGGTGGGCAATAGTACACAAAAGGATGGATGGAACGACACCAGAGGATGTTGTTCTGGTCCTCTAGGTATGAGCAAATATTTTCATAACATATAGCTTTGTTTAGGATTTACTTTTTCTTTTTTTTGTTTAGGATTTTTGTTTAGGATTTACTTTTTCAGCAAAGGAGACTGTGCAGAAATGCTAAAGTAATCTTTTATGCTTTCACATGACCACCAGAGTCTGCAATGAGATGGCCACAATCCGTCCCAATACCACATGGTTGCATGTTACCTTGGATACCAGGCTGGCTCTGTATGCTGCTAGTTGTTTCAGGTACTCCTTCTTTGCAGCCTCTGTTTTCTTTTTATAGACCTGTAACAACAGAGAGTCTGAAATTAGAAAGCGCATCTGCTTTTGTTTCCAGAGAAGTACAATGCAGAATGATAACTGTGTGTGCTCGCACACATGCACACTCACACACACATAATAACACACATCTCCCCAAAGATCGTGCTTTCTTACTGAAACAAGTTTTTAAGAAGTATGGCAAGAGATTAGATAAGAAAAAGATTAACTATAGTAAAAGTTTCCATTTTCCATAAAGCATATGTACCGATTTATCTGGGGTACTTTGACAGTGGAGGTAGTTGGCTTAGAAAGATACTATTGATGAAGGTTCCCGGGGAAAGAAACTACATGTGAATAAAGAAGTCATTCATATTTACACAATGGGCAGATAATTCTACAGTGCATTCAAATCCCGATATATATTCTCCTTGCTAAATATAAAAACAAGGACAGAATTAAAAGATGATCAATTATGTTCAATATGTTAATCAAAGAAACAGTTATGGAGTTCGCAGGTTCATCACTATTTTAAAATTTTGTGTCTTGAAGTTCTATTCTCAAAGACTCAGGAGTTGGCAGTGGCAGTCAAAGTCACATTTGGGAGTGGGCTGGGGACCCTGAGTGGCCGAGTGGTCATGCCCTTTCCAACAAAAACACTGGATGGCATGAGTGTGTGGAAGCCTCAGTGTGAAAAGGTAAAAATGTTCAGAATTGAATTTCAGTTTACAGAAGCTTTTCATTTTTCATAGGGGATCATTTCGCAAATACAAGGAAAATCATCCTAAAGTGAGCAAAAGTACCAAAAAATGGCTTGCTGGTAGGCTAAAGGTCACATTGCTAAGCTAAACAGAAAAAAAGTCATTAGAGTCAAAAATGAAAGATTAGCAAAATGAATACACACGGTTGTCTGCTACCATTAAGCCCATTCTTTCAAGGCTTTAGAGTCTGTTTTTGTCAATCTTTTGAAATCACCCCTAAAGAATAAAATATTTTTCACCATTGGATGTATTTTCATCGATGTGACTAGTTTAAATTTCTCACATCTTGAATTTTACAGCAGGGAATGAGGCTTGCTTGGCTAGTGTTTTGTAATGCTGAGCTCAAAACCAGACACAGCTCAGTGTGAAAAGTGGCTTTGGAATTAGTGAAAATAGTTAAATATAAATTATGTCTAAAGACCAAGTATCTGCCAAAGTCGGCAGCAGAGGTCAGTTTACGGTTTCTGATGTGGAAGGTGGTTTGCTGAGCCCAGTCCCCAGCTGTGAAATTCAAGGTGTGAGAAATATTACTTACTTATGAATATTTTAATTAAAGCAGAACATTTTATTTAAGGTAAACAAATGAGTAACCTTGTCAGCAGAATTATAAAGGACCCTATGAAATGCAAGTGCTAATTTAAGGAGCTCTTCAGCCTAGTCTTTTATATTTGGCATTTTGGTATATTAAAGGCAATCATAATAAGGCGATTAAGAATTTGTGCAACAGTATCATACAATCATTGTGTCATCTTTACAATATATGGAACTAAAGAAACTTAAAAGAAATTTTTTAGTAAAAAGCCGAATCAATCCTTTGGTTCAATTACAAGAGAACTCTTAATTTACGGAGCTAATCATTGGAAATAAAATTCAAATCCTTTTTTAGACGTTCAAACATGAAAACAAATAAACACTAGATTACAGCAAATGTCTTTGAACAGCATGATTCATGTGTATTACATGCTTTGGTCACAGCCACAATCAGAAACACAGAGCCCTCCTGCTTTTTATTGATTTCTTTCTTTCTCCAAAGACAGATTTCTGTTTGTAGTTCTTTCTCCCTCCAATCTCTTCTCCAAGACATAATTTGTAATTAATGACCTTACACTGAAAATGTTTCCGTTTACTTTTAATACCTTAAAACTGTTTGGAGAGGGTTCTTCTCTCACACAGACAGAAATCCTATTCAGGACTTTGAAGCAAGTATTTAGCAAAAATATCTTTGATGGTAGTATGCTTTTGTATACTAGAAGCATTTCTATCATGTTTTTTATTCATATGCTACTCTAAGTGACCCCCTGGGCAGCTAACTAGGGTTCATTTAGCTTCCAAAGGCAAATATTACACACTTGGGTCCATAGCATTGCCCTAAGCATCATTTTCTAAGTGGCACAGATAAGACGGTGTTGCAAGATGGCCAGATTGTAACATCTATCCTCTTTCTTGCATTTGGTTTCTACTGAAACAAGCAACAGTGTGTTACTATGGTGGGGCCCCCAGGGGTTAACGCCCCACAAGGTGTTAACTTCCCTAAAATTTGTTGGTTAACAACCATGGGAGAAAGGTGGTAACTCAATGTGTTTTAGGCTGAATGTGTGCCCCCTGGTTTCACTGGGAGATCGATGTTGTTACGGGATACCTGACCAGCATTCAGAGTGCCCTGTTTCCTCCAAATGGCTCCCTATTGTCTACTCATGATTGGCTATGTGAGATCATTGTACAAGCGCCTAAATACCGCTTTAGAAAAGGGTAAACTCATCACGTCACACTACACGGATTGATGGGTCCGCTCTTTCCTGAACAGACGCAGGTGTTCAGAGGGAGGATGCAAAGGGTGGTAATTTCAGGAGGTATATTTCTGTAATTGTGTTTAAAGGGGACGGTACCCTAGATCAGAATTAACATCTGAGGCGGTCTCCCCGATAGTAATTTTGAACCTCCACCTTTGAGAACTAGCTAATGGCTCAAATGTTATTCACCCTGTATGTCTCTATGATGCTACCTTCTAAAATTGCACAAGAATGCTTTCTGAATTCTATATTTGATGGAAATATCTGAAGGAAGACCTCAAATGTATGTGTGAATGATAAAAAAAACATGTAAGAATTCCACATACTTAAATTCCTACTTCAGAACAGATACTTAAAAATCATCAGTAAAAAGATCCTCAAAAACGTTTCAAAGCTCTATTTATGGATGGAGAAATTCTTCTGCTTGCTGAAACCAAAGATGACGCTGGCTGCGTTTGGCAATGAACAGCCCACTGCAGTGATCAAACCTTCTAATCTAGGAGGATAGGTCTGATTTATATCAAAGTTAAGTCTGGGAGAGAAATGGTCTCTCTCTCTCAGGGAAAGACAAATATTTTAAAGAAATGTGATTCACACAGTAAATATTAGTACTCAGTTGAACTACAAAATGGCTTCCAAATGGTCTACAGCTGTTTGAAATAAAGTGCAAAGTTGGCCAGATGAGGATTTAAAAATCATAATACATCATTCATCATTTTCCCCAGCTCATCCAAACACTTTTGAATTCATCCTGTCCTTAGTTATTTGCTGTGGTTTGTTATTCTAAGAAAGCTACCATATCCTATCTAAGGATCGCATCTCAGTGGTTAAACTAAAACATATATAATGGCTAAACTAAAACATACATCAAATAGCAATTCTAGAGAATCCAAATTCTGTTCATGTAATCTAGTGATTCTGCGAATCATTTTTTAAATGCTCTACGCTCCAGCATGTGTAATATATATGTCTTATAGGCTAATAATCTCTAATTAAAACCAGCAGTTCAGTATCAGTGAATACGATGCACAGAAACAGAAAAAATTCTAATACAACCTGTCATTTTGCTTTTTCCACTTTCTGTTCCCTCCCCAAACAATCCATCTAACTTAATACAAAAAAGTAAAATCTTATAAACACCATTTAGTTCCTTCTTCCTTCCCTCTTTTCGGCTCTGGGCCTTAGTTAATCTCTAGTTGTAGTTGATTTCAACTCTTTACAGTAATAATAAGAAAAAACATAATTCTTCCAATTCTGGATTTTATTCAAACACTATAAAACTAGAAGGCGCTTTTCTTTTTTGTTAACTTCAAATGCAGTTTTTTTCCCCCAGTATAAGTTCATATTTATAGAAAATGCTTAGAAACACAGTTATATAAGAAATAATAATTTAATCACAATTCCCTGTCATACACAGTACTTGAGAAATTAATGTCTGCAGTGTCTCTGAATGCTGTTATTATTTAGGAAAGTTAGAGCAAGTGCCTCTGTGTTTTATACAGAACTTAGTCCTTAAATGCAGTTAAATTTCCATTTGTGTAACTTGCTCAGCATTTTCTTAAGCATTCCAGAACTCAGAGAACTTTATAAATTAGTATTCAGAGCACTGAACATATTATACAATGTGTCAAAAATCTTGCTATCGATTCTTCTGGGGATCCATCAAATGCATACAAATCGTCTACACAAAAATGGTGTAACCTGTTTTTGGAACGGTAGGGATCAGAAAGAAGCAAGCTCCCCATCTGAACAAATGGCTGCAAAATATATCTGTAGATTCATTAAATGAGGATGACCGGGGCGAGTATAATGTCCTTTGATTATGCTTAACAGTATATTGAGTATCTATTATGTGCCTTCATGGTGTGAGGAACTGAAGCTACAGAACCAAAAAAAGGCATTAAAAATATGCCTCTAATGTGTGCATTTTTTGTGTCAGGCACACAAGAAATGCAGACAACCCCCCCATATATACATATTATACATATATATATAAAATCAAATTAATCTGGTATCTAAGATCCATCTTTGCATCTTTGTTCATGCAATGGCTCCTCCTGGCTGCATGAGATCTCCCCTTGATGCCTCTCTTAGACCCCCAACTGCAGGGCCTGTCATCTTTTTGTCCACAGCAGAAGCCCCAGCAGGCAGGGCAGAGCTTGGTACATAGTAGGTGCTCAGGAAATACCTGTGATCCAGTGTATAATCCCTAGTCTCAGGTTTCTCCTTCCATGAGTCATCATGGGCATGGGTGTGCATGGTAAAATACCGAATTGCATCTTCTGAATTAGAGTGGCCATCAATAGAAGTAGAGGATTTGATGTACAGACAGACAACCCGCCCACCCCAAACATGTTTACCAATAATACATAAAGCACAGCAGACTTGAGTATTATATTCAAATTCTCTCCCTGCTGATGTCATGGAAGCTTTCAAGTGGAATGTCTGCTCCCTCTGTGTATGAGCGTGGAGTATTTCTATGTGTATTTATACGCATGAAGGCGTGCCATAACCCCATGTATGTACCAATAATTATATGTATTTATACTTACCTGTGTTTTAGAGGTAAAATATGCTCACCATTGCATGTAATATTTCTAACTGCTGTTTTAAGTTTTTACAAATATAAACTTTTCTTACATTCTACAGTTTTTAAATGAACAATTATTTTTATATATCCTTTACTCCTAGTTTAAAAAAATTGGGGAAAATGCATAGTGTTTATAAGGAACTGGCCAAGATAAACACATGTGTGAATGTGACAGTGCAACAGGATTTTAGTTAACCTTAAGTGCTGTTGACACAAAATCCACATTTTATCATAAGATATGGGGCGGGGGGGGGGGGAAACCCCGGCAGCATATCTGTAGGGGGGGTTTGGGCACCAATGAGGAGTAAATGATTTGATTCCGTGGGCTCAGAGGATTTGTCAGCTGCCTCATAAGTATAATTCTGGCTCTTCGGGGGGGGGGGGGGGGGGGGGGGAAACCCCGGCAGCATATCTGTAGTGGGTGTTTGAGCACCAATGAGGAGTAAATGATTTGATTCCGTGGGCTCAGAGGATTTGTCAGCTGCCTCATAAGTATAATTCTGGCTCTTCATATCCCTGCTGCTTCTAATTTAGCAGGACAGGCTCATAATTGAAGCAAATTAACTATTTACACTTGCCACTTCTATCAGGGGAAGAGGACACAGCAGCAGGAAAGAATGAGCAGGAAATTACATTCTTCCCACTTGTGTCAGATCTGCCCTTATATAAACACATTAACAGTAATTTCATAAGGCGTCAAACATAGGAATAAATACTGAGGGATAAAATAATGAGGTGTTGCTATTGAGCTGAACTGCTATGGCTAATATCCTTGGATATGAATTATGCATCCTGAAAGAAGGCATATGTTACAATAGTCAAACAGTTTCCCTGCACGTGATATCTGCTCATTAGGCTCTGGATCTCGAGGTAAATCCACTCTCTGCTCCCACAACAGGGCTAGCATTTACAAAAATAGGCTCTCTGGGCACTGTGGGCTGTGGTTTCTCCTGAACACACCAAACTCTGAACCGCCTTCCACTCCATTTTTAGCCTAACAGCATGTTTATTTAGCTCTTTGGCTGAAGCTCTAAAGCCATTTAATGTAATGTAAACAAGAACATTTTGTTTGTAATTTGCTAAATGTATTACAGCCCAACTGTGTCTCCAATTAGGAACTTAAGGTTCACTTAGTAATTTACATCTGGTTCTGATTTAAGGTGACTTTCCTTTCCCACTTAAGAGCTGACTTTCCATGGCTAAAAGGGACCCAAGAACACTTTACAGCTCTTTGGACCAAAATCTCTTCTGCTTCAAAGCTGGACGGACTCTTTAATTTAGTGGGGTTTGATTTGCTCTCCGTTAACTGTGAACTCAGATCCCAGACTTGGATGACCAGAGTCACAGAATTCAGAAATAACGGGGAGAGACAGGAAATCTAGCTGGACCTTCATAAAAAAAGATGCTGAGGGTTGCTGAAACGCCAAGGAGTCTAATACAAAGGGCGTGATCTTGTTATGTTATTATTTTTCTTTCTCTGTAGGTTCCAGTCAGTGAAAGATAAGTAGCAAAGACCAACATCACAGCCACGCTTATGTTTTATTTCCCTCTCTCCATCTGGTGCCTTTTTAAAACAACTTAGTACGGCTCTGAACCGGGCTGTCCACTGTCTTAGGATTCATTAGCATTTAAAACCTCCAGTTGGAATCCCAAACACAATCCTGCTCCCATTCCAGATTCAGCACCATCTTCCAAAGTATTAAAACGGAGAGATCTCTGACATGTGAAGTTTGTTCAGTGGCTTTGGTAGGAATGATTCATATGGGAGGTTTTGTGTTCCTGGAGGATTTTTAGCACTTCTTTCAGCTTCCTTCTGATTTTTCTTCTTTGAGAGATTCTTCATAGGAACCAAAGTACATATAGTTTCTCCCTTATCATGGCTTCTGAAAATAAAGATCTGCCCATCTGCATGGCTTGTTAGCCCCGCCTGAACTCCACAATGAGGAAGCATGTGACACAAACACACAGCAGCCCTATTAGTCCTGTTCCCTCTGGCTGGCAAGTAAACATTCGATTGTAATCTCAATAATAGCTGTTTTTCCTTAAGTATTGTAATTTTCTGAGCCCCTAATAAGTCATCAATAATTTTGTCCATTTTCTCCAGTTCGTGTATATATTTGTAGCTGTTCATAATTGGGGGCTGTTATGACAACGGGATTTTTGAACAATCGTGGGGCATGAAATCCTAGCCTTCTACTTGAACCAGCTGCCTACACGATGCCAACAGCATCACGTGGGGCTGTTCTGAAACATGCACATTTGTCCTAAATTTTGAAGTTTAATGGTCTGCCTCTAATCGGCTTCAGCAACATTCCTTTCAAAATACATAGCATGTGCTCCCCAATTTGAATATTAAATGAGAGTAAAATACAATTAATTCAAGCTTGAAATAGAGATATTATATTATGTTGGCACAATGAGTCAACATAAAGGGAAAGAACAGGTGGTAACACACCAGGCTAACACTTTAGGATATTTTGCTGACATTCTCTTGATGCCCAAACGTGCGTCCTAGGCGGGCATGCACGCTTCGCTGGCCATACCTGCAAACTGTTAGACAGGGGCTGCCACGTGGTGTCCCAGCAGCCCCATCAGATGCAGTATGCTCCCTTTTGTAAGCGTGGCGTCTGATTTCATTCATTGGACCCTCTCTCTGCTTGTCCCTGGGATGGACTTGCACCCTGTATGTGTCATAAACCATCCTTTTTGGCATACTCTGCAGTTTCACTATCTTTATTAAGCAAGATCATCTTTTAAGAGAAAAGGATAAGCTATGCTGAATCCCTGTCAAGTCAAAGGAACATAAGGCATGGGGACAAACCATTTTCGAGTGACTCAGACTGCTCCCAATACCTTTTGAAAATGGTGCTCAAATGTTAAAATATTAACTTTTCTATAAGAGACAAAGATAGTTATTTCTATTAGTATATTTTCCTAAGCAATCTTAGCATAACTTTTTAAAACAACTGCATTTTGATTATGAAATTGCTTTATAATACCCAATGAGTTAAATAGGGTCAGCTATTATATAATTTCATCCTTTATTTATAAAACAAATTCTTGAAAAAACCCGCAAGTATTTCCATTAAGAGAGAACCCAGCGACGTCCCTGGTGGTCCAGTGGTTAAGACTTCATGCTTCTACCACACAGGGGGCGGGTTCGATCCCTGGTCAGGGAACTAAGATCCTACATACCAGGTACAGACAAAGTGGTTTTTTTTTTTTGTTTGTTTGTTTTTTTGCGGTACGCGGGCCTCTCACTGTTGTGGCCTCTCCCGTTGCGGAGCACAGGCTCCGGACGCGCAGGCTCAGAGGCCATGGCTCACGGGCCCAGCCGCTCTGCGGCATGTGGGATCCTCCCAGACCGGGGCACGAACCCGTGTCCCCTGCATCGGCAGGTGGACTCTCAACCACTGCGCCACCAGGGAAGCCCCCAGACAAAGTGTTTAAAAAAAAAAAAAAAAAAAGAGAGAGAGAGAGCCCAAAGACAGACTCATTACAGGTTATTAAATTGGAAATAAAAGAGAATGAGGAAAATGTTTTGTCATCACAAGTACACTCGAAAGAGCTTACAGTATTGAGGCCTTGTCCCTATCCAAGACTACACACAGGGGTTGTCAAAGCAGAGAGAGAGGTATGTCTTGGTGCTTGGATCATGGGTGGAGCAGGGACAGGGATGGGGTTGGGATTCCTGGTGGATGTGCACTCAGTTTCTCAATCCGTGAAGCTGTAGTGAGTGGAGGAATGAGCCCCTCTACAATTCCATCATGAGTGTCCAGCATCAGGGGGGAACCACACCTCAGCCTTGGGAGTGTGAGAGCAAACTGACCTGAGTTAGGATAGAAACCAGCCCTGAAATCCTCAAACAACTATATCAGGTTTTCAGTGGAACCATAAAATACAATGTCAACCACCCTCTTAATTGTGAGATGAGTATTTTAATCGAATGCAAGGAGAACGTTTCCGTGGTGTGTTTTCCATCCTCAGAGAAGACTCTTGTAGCAGAGCTCCACACGGTAGGCCTGTGCTTTCCTGTGAAGCCCTTCCCTGGGGCTGACAATCTTTCTTTTTTTTTTTTTTTTTGTGGTACCCAGGCCTCTCACTGTTGTGGCCTCTCCCGTTGCGGAGCACGGGGCCTAGCCACTCCGCAGCATGTGGGATCTTCCCAGACTGGGGCACGAACCCGTGTCCCCTGCATTGGCAGGTGGACTCTCAACCACTGCGCCACCAGGGAAGCCCAGGGGCTGGCAATCTTGAAAGGGACATAAGAAAATGTGTAGAGATTTCAGATCATAAAGGACAGCTTTGGCTTACAGTAAAGGGGGGTTGGAGAGAACCGGGGGAGTGGGCTCTGTGTTTCCTTAGCAACTGGTTTTACCATCACAACTATAATTGGTTCCATGAATTGGTGAGAAAAAGATTGTTAAGTTGAATGATAAGTTCTAGTGATAAGTTCTACTCACAGTGTGGAATTTTAGACAAATCAATCAACAGAATGGGACTCTGTCTTATTCTCTGCTCTACTCCCAGTGTCTAGAACAGTGCCTGGGGCACATAGTAAACATGAAACAAATATTTGTTGAATGAATAAGTGACTGCATTTAACCATCTGGCCCCATTTCACAGTCTGCAAACTTCAGATACAAGTATCTGTGAGGAAGGAAGACCCCTGCTGTGGGCTCAGCAGGTGAAAGAGCAGGTCCCCGAGACGCGCCAGTCTGTATTTTTGCCGTGTGCTATTGGGGATCAGGGCAATGAACTAATTACCCTGGAAATAATTCATCATTATGTGGAATTACTTGACAAGTATTTTGGCAGTGTGTGTGAACTTGACATCATCTTTAATTTTGAGAAGGCTTATTTTATTTTGGATGAGTTTCTTTTGGGAGAAGTTCTGGAAACATCCAAGAAAAATGTCCTTAAAGCAACTTAGCAGGCTGATCTACTGCAGGAGGAAGCTGAAATCCCACCTAGTGTTCCTGAAGGAACTGGACTGACATGAACTCCCCTCCCCCGCTGATGACTTCTTGTGGCAATTCACACACTGTAGATGGTCACTGCCTTCATGTCCATGTTGTAGCTAATGGTGTAAGATGACGTCTTGTCAGTATTACTGTTCTGCTAAGCTGCTTCATTCAGGCCTACACAATTTTTTTTTAAAGGGAACTTTGGTTAATCAAGTGATAACAAGGGACTTAAATATGAATTAGAATGAATGCAGGAAAAGAAAGATACCTTTTCTGGCTATTTTAAAGTTTATAGGTCTGTTTCTCTTGAATAGATTATTATCATTACCTTGATTATGTGTATCTATGAATATGACACAATCAGGCAATATACATTTATTAATTACTGTCTTTGGCAAAAAGGTTAAATTACTTTAAACCTGGTTTTATGAAACCAAACACTAGTGCATTTCAGCATATATGCAAATAAAGGGAATTGACAAGTCACACATCAAGTGAATGAAAATTTCACTCTGTGTTGAAACTTTAGGAAAAAAACAAATGCATACCAAAGACCCTTATTAGAAACTAAACACCTTAAAACAAAGGGAATACACAAAAGACTAATGGAATGATGCTGTTTTACACTAAAAATTATTTCTTAGGCATTCCAGACCTGGGACAAGGAACAGAGATCAGCTGTTTCATAATAGTAAGCATGTTATTTTTAAGGCCAAGGAACATTCAACTCCTGAGATAAGTTTCTTGTTGTCATTATCATTTAGTCACTTAGTTGGATTGTTTTTGATGCCTCCCCAAATAAAATGGAAATGTTGACTTACCTGGGATTCTTAATAACAGCATCTTACGGAAAATGTTTTACTCTCTTCACAAAGTGTTGCCTAAGTCATTGTTTAAAGCACGAATATTCCTTCCAGGGTGCTTGTTACAGCCAAATTTATTTTACTCCCCTATTGCTTCCCTCCACTTAGAAGTGCAGCAAACTTTGGGGCAGCTTCCGTCCCTTCTATGGCACTGCCTAGTTACTGGAAGTCATAAATATAAAAACGGATGCCACCTCTCATATGAACGTGTGAGTTGAATGAGGTAAAACGGCATTAGTGGGCTCTATATTTTTTAAGGATATACAGTTGTTTCAACTTCTACGTATCTAAACATGTCTTCACAGTTTACACTTTCATTTGTATCTGCTGGGCTGGATTAAGCTTTGTTGTGACTGTGACCAATATTCAGGCCACGTGAGCACTGTCTTAACACATCGCCAATTAGTTGTAATAAATGTTCAATGTACACCAAAAAAAAAAAAAAAGTATCTACGAGTATTGAGCAGAACAAATGAGATAAATCATGTAAAAGTGTTCTTCAAAGTATAAAACATGATATATGTTATAGATGTTGACAGATAATACAATATATAGTTCTTATAGATGTACATAGGTTTGAGATGTTCTGTTTCTTACATACTTCCCTGGACCTGATGAGGAGAGGTAAAAAGTCTCTGTCAAGAATCCAATGAGACTAACCCGTCATTAATGCCGTAAAGTATTCTGCAGCAGCTAAAGCTGCAACTACTTAATCGTTTCAGTAACTGAACTTTAATGATAATGCTTGTCTAATTTTTCCTTCGTGACCATGAAATTCTAGATGGTGACAATGGCAATCTAGTCCCTGGTTTAGAAATCTCCGATCAATCTTGCTTCTTTGTTGAAGTGGGCTACGTCTGCATACTGAACTCTTTCTCTCCACAGTTCCCACCCTCCTTAAGACATTCTGGGCTACTCGCCCCATGGCTGAGATACAAAGCGTCTCACGGCCCTCCACCGCCAGCAGTGTGGTCCTGAATCACACCATGGCAAGCCACAAGAGAAGAAGAAAATAACCAGGCATCTGGGCCCATTTAATACAACCTAGAAATATAGTACAAGTGGGATTGAATAACGTACTCTGATGGTCTTTAGGGAATGGATAAGGGTAGAAACCCTTAAATTTGAGGTTCACTTAGCAAAGAGCAAAGAGGGTTTTGATGACAAAAGAATAAATAGTAAGTGCTGAAGCGAGGTGTGGACAGTTCTCAAAATACTTTTAGTATTTTCTCTGTCTTTATGATCGCATTGGCAACATTAAGGAATGACGTAATCCCGGCTGGGATGTGTAAAAGTCCTTCCAAAAGTAACTACACTATATAAACTTTGAAACAAAGGGACTAACATGTTATTTGTAACAGAGCAATAAAGGAGTATGAAATTATGTCAAGGTCCCCTGAAGTCTGGTTCTGATGGGGCACGTTCTCAGCCTCAGTTCTAGTATCTGAAGAATTCATCCAACATCCCTAGGAGCCACTTCTTTAGAATGCGTACACTTTCTCATGTCACGTTGACTCACTCCCTTTCGCACCTTTTCTTACCTGTTTTTGCTCTTCTCCTAAACCGTCCCACATTGAAGCCACAATTTTAGAGACTTCACCAAAGGTAGCATTTGGATTTTGGCCCTTGATGGCAGCCTGAGTATCACGAAAGAATAACGCATAAGCAGACACAGGCTTCTGGGGCTCATTAGGGTCCTTCTTTTTCTTCTTTTTGGGGGTTTTTGGCTTCTTCCCCACGTCAGAGGCAGGTCGCTTCTCTCCACCATTGACCTGGAATAAAACACAATCTGAATTATAGAAGGACTAAGACAATTTGAGGACAAATCATATTGCTCTCCCCTGAGACGTACATAGATGCACTCACCCATACACATCACACAAACACAGACGTTTCTAAGGGACACTTGTTGTGCTGCTGTTGCTGTTTTTCAAGTAAAACTTATTTCATGTAATGTTCATATTCATCCTTTTCCAGCCTCGTTTGCATAACTTTAACCTAATATTATTGATTCTCTTTATACTACTACTGTACGGTTAGATATTATACCTTAACTCGCTAAACATTTTCTTGTTCTCACTCAGGAAGCTGAATGAGGAGCAGCATCGTGACTGACAGCAGCAAATTCCTCGTGTGGTAAACCCTACTGTATGAGCAATCTAACCTGTTTGCTTCTGGGGGCTTTATCCTTTTCCTCCTACTTATGATTTTTTTTTTTTTTTTTTTTTTTTTTGTTCGCGGGGCTCTCATCTCACTGATGCGGCCTCTCCTGTTGCGGAGCACAGGCTCCGAACGCACAGGCTCAGCGGCCATGGCTCACGGGCCCAGCCGCTCCGCGGCATGTGGGA